>NC_054375.1:47219683-47402183 GCF_017654675.1 Xenopus laevis
GAATTACAGAAAGGTCATCTCATATAGATAAAAAAAATACAATCATTAAAGAGGTTATCATGTAAGTCAAATGTTAGAATTTTTATACACCTCAAATTAACTCACAACTTGAATGGTTTATTATTTAAGAAAAAACTTGAATGGAAAATACTTGATTCAGTGCATTTGAGTTGCGAAACCCAAAAACTCGAATTTTTCTGAGGAAAAAAAATAGAATATCTCAAATTGATTGTGTTTTTGGGCAAAACCCTCTGAACATCACAAAGGCTATTAAAGGAAAACTATACCCCCCAAACAATGTCGGTCTCTATTAAAAGATATTGAGTAAAACAGCTCATGTGTAAAACCCTGCTTCATGTGAATGAACCATTATTATAATAATATACTTTTTTAGTAGTATGTGCCATTGGGTAATCAAAAATAGAAAATTGCCATTTTAAAAAATAAGGGCCGCCCCCTGAGATCGTAAGATTCACTGTGCACACATACAAACCACATGTAAGGTCACATGAGCCAATTAACAGACAGAGTTGTGCCTTTTGCTTCCTCACTTCTTCCTGTTACAGTTAGTGTTGTAGTATTTCTGGTCAGGTGATCTCTGAGGCAGCACAGATAGAGTCACGAAATGGTGGTTCAAGGCAAGAGATGTAAAAGGGCAATATTTATGTAAATATATATTCCAGTTTGGTAAGATTCTTTAATATATCATTCAATTTGATATAAACTATCTGTTGCTTAAGTATTCATTTTGGGGGTATAGTTTTCCTTTAACATCTTCAGATGGTTCAAGAGACCTCGGTCATTGACATTTACATGACCTCGACATGTTTTAGATGGGGTATTCTCAGATTTGCGTTATTTACAGGGTCGCGGTATAATAAATCGTGATATGAGTTTTAACCAAAAAAAAAAAATCGAATTTTCATGGAAAACAACTCGAACATAATAAATAACCCCCAAGTATTAAGTAGTAACATTGCCATGCAATGCCAAAGCCTTTAAAAAGGACAAGGACTGTTGGTGTGATAGCACATTTCTTGCCAGTACTTTTACATTTCAATCCAAATGATTAAGCAGTTATCAGTCAGATTTGCATCCAGATTTCTCATAGACTCATTTTAATCAAATAATTCACATTTTTAAAAATGTTATCTGTTTTCTTTGTAATAATAAAACAGTATCTTGTACTTTATCCCAACTAAAGTACACATAATCCTTATTGGAGGCAAAATAATTGTATTTGGTTTCATTCATGTTCAAATTATTTTTTAGTAGATTTAAAGTATGGAGATCCAAATTATGGAAATACCCCTTAACTGGAAAGCTCCAAGTCCCCAGCATTTAGAATAACCGGTCCCATACCTGTACGGATTCCTAACTAAGGTATAATTAAGCCTTGTTGGAGATAAAACAATCCTAATGGGTTTAACATTTTTTTTATTAGTCAATTTAAAGTATGTAGATCCAAATTACACAAACTCCAGGTCCCGAGCATTCTGGATAACAGGTCCCATACCTGTTCTACAAAAGTATTAATGGCCCCAGTAAAATATGTGCCAAAACACTAGCAAGGCATATAAAGCATAAGTAAATATTACTAGTAGAACAAAGTCCATTTGCTTCAACTTTAGTTGCAATTTACACTGTTCCAAAATGCTGCCATTGCTTCACTGTCTCAGAAACATCTTGCTGTAGTATTGGCTCTAGGTTAGAGGTCTTACTGTAATATTCCAAGTCCTAGATTTTCTTTAAAGGAACATTAACATTAAATAATTAAAGTGTTTTAAAGTAAAATAAATATAGTGCAATGTTGCTCTGCACTGGTAAAACTGCGGTATTTGCTTCAGAAACACTACTATTGTTTATATAAATAAGCTGCTGTGTAGCAATGGGGGCAGCCAATCAAAGGAGAAAAGGCTCAAGTTACACAGCAGATAAGATCTGTAGAACATAACGTGTTATCTGTAATCCACTATTTAACCTGTGCCATTTAGACTTTTTTTAAATGTCCATCATTGCTACACAGCAGCTTGTTTATATAAACTATACTAGTATTTCTTAAGAAAACATATTTGTTTTACCAGTGCAGGGCAACAGTACATGATATCTGTATTACTTTAAAGGGGTTGTTCACCTTTGAGTTAACTTTAAGTATGATGTAGAGAGTGATATTCTGAGACAATTTGCAATTTTTATTATTCATGTTTTTTTTTTTTAGTTATTTAAGCTTTTTTATGGAGCACCTCCCCAGTTTGCAATTTCTGCTACCTGGTTGCTAGGGTCCAAATTACCCTAGCAAACATGTATCAATTTAAATAAGAGACTGGAACATGAACAGGAGAGGGCCTACATAAAAAAGAAAAGTAATAGAAAGTAGCAATAAGAATGTGTAGCCTTACAAAGCATTTATTTTTTTATACAGGGTCAATGACCCCTATTTGAAAGCTGAAAAGAGTCAGAAGAAAAAGGCAAAAAAAATAAATAAATAAATAATGAAGATCAATTACAGCGGACCATTCTAGAACATACTAAAAGTTAACTTAAAGATGAACCACCCCTTTAACACACTTTAATTTTTCGGTGATACTGTACACTTAAGGCAATTTGGTAGCAAGCAGTTTCCCATGCAGTAGAACACTATTCCATTGGTGCATATTTTCTAACCACCATGACTTGCTAGCTTTTAGTAAATTCATTATGATTCACTTGTCTTTATTAGTTCACAGTACATCACTGTGTGCAAATACAACTTGGTGAGAAAGAGGGAACTTTTTTTATTTCAAACATTGAGAAATCAGTCTCCCCTAAGCACACCAGTACATTTAGCCAACTGAATACATGGAACTGGTTAACATGTTTTGTAAATTACACTATACGGTAGATCAGGGGTGTCCAACCCGCGGCCCGGAATGGAGATCCGTGCGGCCCAGCAGGAAGCAATCTGTTTGCCATGTTGCGCGTCAGAGCAAAGGCACGCCTCCTCTCCCCACAGCTTTGCTGGACTGGCTGCAGCCTCTCTACTGTGCGCGCGGTGCGTGTGACATCACCGCCGGCGCTCTGCGTATGACGTCACCGCCTGTGTTCTCCGCACCAGTCTCTCCAACGGCTGCTAGCTAGCAGCTACTGTTTGGCGCCAATTTCCTGGCTTTGCTGGGCCCTGCCCCCTCTTGTCTGGCAGCGTGATAAAGGCACACAGAGAGAGAGCAACTCCCAAAACTATGTGGCTCATCTCCTGCCTAATGAAAGGCTAGCTTCAGCCTGCAGCTTACTGGCAAGTCTGGCACTCTTGCACTCCACAGCAACCAATTATGATTACCTCAGCTCCCCTGGTTCAGTACAATACACCTGCACAGTATTTTTACAGGTACAGAATTTTTTATTCTTTTAGTCTGGCTTAGTGCTTTGCATTTGATATGATAAATTTGGAAGTAGGGATTTGCGTAATAACACCCCTGGGCCATATACCTATTCCATAATTTTCTGGAATTATTATTTTTACTAAATTCACTGTGTGTAGGTCTGTAGGATAAGGCATTAATTCACTATTAAATCTATTTGACAACCAATTTGTTCACTCAACTTATTTATTCAATCATGTTAATTAAAGAGCAGTGCAATAAATTAGAATTAATACAAAAATGAATTAAAAAGAAATGAATTCCCAAGCCCCCTGTGATTCCCCTGTCTAGAGAGATATTCTGAGACAATCTGCAACTTTTTTTTGTTTTTTTTTTTAGCTTTTTATTCAGCATCTCTCCAGTTTACAATTTAAGCAGTCTGGCTACTAGGGTCCAAATTATCCTAGCAACCATGGACTGGTTTAAATAAAAGTCTGCAATATGAATTGTAGAGGGCCTGAAAAGAAGAATAAGTAATAAAATATACTAATAATACATTTCTATCAAAGCATTTGTTTTTAGATGGAGTCATTGACTCCTATTTGAAAGCTGGAAAGAGAGAGAGAAGAATAAGCAAATAATGAAAAAACTATAAAAAAAAGAATTATTATTATTATTAACATGTATTTATATAGCGCCAACATATTGCGTAGCACTGTAAAGTAAATGTGATTATACAACTAAATCACATGAATTATATACATAGAACATATGGAGTTACATACATCACAATCAATACAGATACAAAAGGTGAGGAAAGGCCCTATGTATAGGCATACACTCTAAAGGGAGGGGAGTAATACACAAGGTGTGGGAGTGGGCAAGATCGAATTAAGTGGGTGAGAAATGTGGTACTGTATGTGGTGTTGCGTTTGGTAGTTAAGCAGAGTGAGGGTAGGCTTCTCGGAAGAAGTGCGTTTTAAGAGATTTTTTTGAAAGCAGAAAGGTTGGGAGAAAGTCGGACAGACTGTGGGAGAGAGTTCCAGAGGAGGGGTGCAGCCCTTGCAAAGTCTTGAATGCAGGCATGTGAGGAGGTAATGAGAGAAGAGTTGAGTAGCAGGTCAGTAGAGGAGCATAGTAAGCAGTTGGGTGAGTATATAGAGATGAGTTCAGAGATGTAGGGTGGGGCAGAGTTATGAAGTGCTTTGAAAGTCAGTGTCATTAATTTGAATTTGATTCTGAAAGGTAACGGAAGCCAGCGCAGGGATTGACAGAATGGTGAGGCAGAGGAGGAGCGGTTGCTGAGGTGTATGAGCCTCGCAGCAGTGTTCATTATGGACTGGAGAGGTGACAGTCTCTGGAGGGGAAGGCCAATTAAAAGAGAGTTACAGTAGTCTAGAAGTGATATGATGAGAGAGTGAATAAGAATTTTGGCAGCATCTTGGGTGATAAATGATCGTATTTTGGATATGTTCCTTAGGTGAAATTGACATGATTTAATAAGTGACTGGATATGAGGAGTGAATGACAGAGCAGAATCTAGGATAACCCCAAGGCACCGGGCCTGGGGAGAGGGGGTGATAGTGGAATTGTTAACTATGATGGATACTTCCGGGATGTTACTGGTGTTAGTTGGAGGAAAGAGAACCATTTCAGTTTTAGAGAGGTTCAATTTAAGGTAGCGTTGCAACATCCAGGTAGAGATAGCGGACAGGCAGGAGGAATCAATGAAGGCCAATTGAAAAGTTGCTTAGAATTAGCCATTCTATAAGATATAAGACCACCCCTTTAACATGAAAAACCATCACAGGAAATGCGGCTTACCAATTGGAATTTTCTATGCTCTCTTTGTATACAGATTCCTCCTTCATTGTTGCATACTGTGCCCATGTCAGGCAGCGGCTTTTCAGAGTCATGACCTTTGTTTTCATATCCAGCCATGACTCCTCTTCCAGGTAAACGTTTGATACCTTTAAAATACTGAACTGTGAAAGGAAAAAAGCCAAATAAACAGAACTGCCAGAAAGTAATTTGAATGTTTTAGAGAGATTTGGAACTTATCCTAAGTTTATTCAAACAGTAATTTAATCAGCAAATAGCACTTTCTTTGGATGGTTTCAATTGTGTTTTACAGTTGTAAATAACAGCAGAGAGGTACTTTGGAATATTGAAATGGTTATTATCTAGACCATGCGGCAAGTGCTGAAACAAGGGGATTTACTGAAAAGAACGCAGTGAAATGGTATTATCAAATGTTTCATTTGAATATAATAGGTTTAAGATTTGTGATCTAGACCATACTAGGACACAGAGCTACACAGTACAGCAGGATGTTAACCATTGCCCACATCGGTGTAAAAACCTATTCATCAGCTTTATAAATCAAGTTTTTTTTATAATATAGGTCATGTCAGTTTCAAGGAGGCATCAGTTGACTTGCTTTTATTTCCTACTGGGTCTGCATATCTGAATAAGAGCTTTAAAATAATTATCAGACTGTTAAACCTTAGCTACAGGAAGTTGCTGAAAATAAAGTCAAAATGATCAACATTCAGGTGTTGTTGACATCATCTGTTTAAAGCAAATGTCTTATTGGTTGCTATGGGTTACTGCTCTTGGGCAAACTTAGTGCCTTTTATTAGACATGGGGGTTAGTCAGCTAAAGGCAGGTGGTGCCTTGCCTTGGTCTTTTGAAACCTCGTATCCCATGTTATTTTGAAACCCTTGCTGCAATTGTGCATGGTCGTTTTTCTATTTAAATGGTTTACACAGAGGAGCTCATCAAGAACTCCAGGAGTCCTAAGTCCATGAAAGTGGACTTTGACTGAGGCAGCCTCAAACCCAGAAGAACATAGAGTGGTAGTCCTCCAACCAGTGGCTTGCGAGCAACATGTTGCTCACCAGGTCCTTGAATGTTGCTCTCAAAGTAGGTGCTTATTTTTCCATTTCTGTCTTGGAGGCAAGTTTTGGTTGCATAAAAACAGGTTTACAGCCAAACAGAGCCTCCTGTAGGCTGCCAGTCCATATAGGGGCTACCAAATAGCCAATCACAGCCCTTATTTGGTACTCCAAACTTCATGCTTGTGTTGGTCCCCAACTATTTTTAGATATGAATGTGGCTCATAGTAAAAAAGGTTGGTGGTCCTGGTGTAGATGATTCCTTAAAGGAAGGGAAGCCCAGATGGAGGCACAGTAAAATGGCATGTAGTCCTACACAAAGTGGCAAAGACAGTACACTCACCTAAAGGACTTATTAAAGTGCATAAAAGCCTGAAGGAACAGCTACACTGAGTGAAAAGTCATTGAGAACAATAATTCCTTATGGGGAGAGTGATAACATAAGAGCTGGGACAACGCCAAGCTTGTCCAATAAAGTACTATTTTTGATGGCTAGTGGGGAACATCTTCTTCTGTATTTGTGAATAAAATTGCTAAATTATATGAATATGTAAGGCAGAGTTAGTGAAATGGACATCAACTGAAGCTCTTGTGCCTTGACTCTTGCAGGCTGCATCACCAATGACAGAGCGTAACCTGAAGATTCACTAAGTGCTTGCCTTATAAGAAAAAACACGGTTGATAAAATGCTCATTTAAGGACAGCATGGAAAGGTTTTCTCTTCCCACAGTGTGACATACTGGGGCTCATTTATCAAAACTGGGCAAATTTGCCCTTGAGCAGTTACCCATAGCAACCAATCAGTGAATAGCTTTTAAATGCAATAAATGCAGCAATCTGATTGGTCGCCATGGATTACTGCCCATGGGCAAATTTGCCCAGTGTTGATAAATGACCCCAAGTGTATGCAGACTAGTAAGACACGACCAAGAGGTCACCTAGAGGTATTCATCAACATCCAATTTTCTGGAGGCACCTCACTAATTTATATCAGTAACCCAGTCTCTCCTCTCACCATCACAGAAACACTTAAGTTTGTCTTGCATCTGCAGAAGAGCACCATATATTTAAAGGGCCAAATGTTGGCTATATTACAAACAATTATCATATCTATGTATCTACAGTTTCTGTTTCCTGTAACTGTATTTTTAAGGGCTAACAACATGCCCAGCCTCCTGCCATATGGTCCTCATATTCTTCTCCAATCAAAATAGATTTTCCCAAAATATCATAATCGAATACTCTTTAATTCTGCTTGGATAAAAGGCTCTTTATAAATGTAAACCTATTCTCCAAGTGTCAACTGGAAGAATATGAGATGTGGAGAAAAAAAGCAATGAACCAGTATTCATCCTTGTAATTAGACTCGGATTTAATAACTATGCAATGATGAAAAGCTGACGACTTCTGTTTGTGCTCGCTATTCATCTGCACCCGATGACCTTAACAAATGATGGAGAGGTCATGCAAGTGTTTAAAGATTTATTCAACCTACTTAGTCCCTAGCCAAACTGATTTTCCTGCTGAAAGCTAAGTAAACGATCTGCTCATTCCATAATTTGTTTAGTAGTTTCCAGCTGGTTATAGCCTATTTAAAGTGATGGATTTTAACATACCCAGTTAGCCAACTATTGCATGCAGCAAGAAGTTATAATTATAATTAGCAGCAGTTGCATGAAAAAATGCAGTTCCAAGACTATACAGCAAATTCAATGATCTGAAGCAAACATCTCCAGTGGTCACTTTACTACAACTTTCCGAATCTTAAGAAAGGCATGGCATGCGCTTGTCAAGGCACACATGGAACAGATTTCATCATGAAGATGCAAAATTACTGTAGTTTTTTGTAGGGCCAATCCCTGGAAAAAAAAAACTTAGCAAATTTATCAAGGTGTGAGTTTTATTTTATGCCACACGAACACCGGATTTGACACCATTTCAGGCCTCTCTCTTTATTTTACACCATTTCTGTCAATGGGAACAATTTAAATAGCAAAGTAAGTTCCAATGGAAGTTGCTTTGGAAAAAAAAAAAAAGTGTAAAAACTGATGGGTGAATGTCGTATTTACACACTGCGTTTTCAAGCGGCTGTTTACTTTTACGCTTTTTTTTTTACACAGAGGAAAGTGGTTGCTGAAAAATCCATACACCGCTTGAGACACAGAATAATAAAGAGACCTGCATCCAGGCCAATTCTATGCAGAGTCAGGCAGGAGCAGGAGACAGCAGATTGGCTGATTCTTGGCCTGCATTTATACTAGCTAATACCATCGCCAAATCGAATGGTAACTTCAGGGTTCCAACAGCTGCCTGCATCAATTGCTACAGAAAAGTTGCTGCTGTGGCAGTACTGGAGCTTTCACCTCAGTGGTTTTACCGGGGGGCCTACACCTTGGGATCTGCTTCCTCTATAGTTGTTAAGAAATTCCCGTCCACTTCCCTAACTGAGAATGAGTGGTGGAGAGTGGGGGATGCAAGCAAATTGGCGAGGAGCAGGGCAGTAGGGAATGAAATGCATGCCAGGCCCCTCCAAAGATTTATTTGTGGGGTGGCTTGGCACCATGTAGTTATGTAGCTGTACCACCTGTTTCAAAGGTGGCAGCAAGGTTCCTCCTGTGTCAATAGGTGAAACTGTGCTAGGAAAGAAGGGGAAGGCAACAGCCATAGGCATAACTATAAGTAAGTGCAAGGATCTTTAATGAAAGAAATTTTTCTCACAACTGATTGCGGCGAAGCACAACTGCGCTTGCAGCTGTAAATTACCCCTAGTATATTTTAACTAGGATTCATTTGGTTGGTACAAAAGCTTAAGTAAAACTTCAAAGCAACTTTTATTCAAAGAAAAAAATCAACTTATTATCAAAAAGCCTTTTTTATTTTAAAGATCTGCATAAAGGCTTTTTTTTAACCTGTGCAATCAGCCTGGACAAGGAAATATGGAAAATGCCAGTCAAACCTCACTCCGGTCCCTGCAGCATTAGCTATAACCAACATCTTTCTGAAATGGAGATGAGAATGGAATGGGTGGGATGAACAGCCTGTGAATTGATCATAGCGTGGGAGAACAAGAGCGACTTCATTTTAAATAAAAAGGGAGCCTGACCTTGCCAGTGGTGAGCCACAGATGATTTTCCTTCTCTATCATCAAAGGCATTATTATATTTGGCAGGAAGGAATATTAAATAACACACACTAGGAGGAGGTTTCATAACCACTTCACATCTCTATATTTTAAGCCGCTCAACACACTGAGGGGATACCTAGAGAAGCATTGCAGATCAAAAAACATATAGCAAAATGTTGGGTTTAGCAGTAACAAATGCAGATAGACAAGTTTCATGTTACACTGAGAAAGTAATATACAATATAATCTATATACAGGGAATGCCACTTCTGTTCTGTGCAACTACAGGTGGATGGTATATGTCAGTAATGTTACGCACAATGATGGACTCTGCTTAGATCAGATATTGCTTTGTGAATTAAACGGATTTAGAAAATCATCACAACTGTGTTAGACTATGTACACACACACAGGCACTGCAGTGTGCAACCTACTGTATACTACAATGGGGACGAAGGTTTGGCACATTGTAAATACAGGAAATATCCTGAACCTGCATCAACGTCTTCAAATGTTGCAGGCTGCACCAACAATACAGCCATCCTCTGTCCCTAATTTGGGCCCGGGGTTTCAGTTATACAAATACATTCGCTTGGGGGTGCCTAACATTTGGTTGCAAGCCTTTCCTTTTTTTCCAGTCAACAGCTATATAGTTGCAGGGTTCTCAGACCCTGTAAATGATGGAGTGATGCTAGGAGTGATTTAAATCCCTGAATAAAAAAAATGACAAAAGCTAATTTTAAGCTTTGTCTCATGAAGAGCATTTTGGGAGGGATGTAATAAAATACTTTATCAGGAAAATTATACAATTTTGTGCCCACGATAGCACCAATGTACAGTGTATGTAATAAAAACTCATAATTTTGCTATAAAAATACTTGCTTTGAGCAGTTTTTAATACATTTTCTCATGAATATTACTAAATGAAATTTACATTAAATGTTCTTGGGGGGAATGTAATTAAAGTTGCAAGCGATGTTTAAAATCGTATTTTTATGAATGTTTGGCGCTGCTCGTAATGTAAAATCATTCACTGGCAAATATTACATCCCTAACTATCGTTGAGCAGAGGCTAGCGTTAACACCTGCTCTGAAGTTTCATTTGATAATGTCGCAAAAAATTAAAAAAAATTAAAAAAGGTTTTTGGTTGCAAATTTTTATTACAAACACTATGCATTTATGCAAAAATAGTTTTGTCTCAAATTTTTATTACAAACACTATGCATGTATGCAAAAATAGTTTTGTCTCAAACTTAACGAGGGAGTTGTAAAGGTCTGAAATCGGTAAAAAAGGAAACAAATAATGAAAATCTCTGTTGCGAACATTCACAATGGTTTTTTGCAAATTTTTTACACTAAGAAACATATTACATTCCCCATTAATGTTGCAAATTTGTATTTCACTTTTGACTGAATTAACGGGCTAATATCGAGCTGTGTTGCTGTTTTTAAACATCGGCTTTGAAAATAAAACCCGGAACTGGTGGAACAATGGATATGAGGTTTTGGGGGTTTAGTAGCTAAACAACAATAAGACTGCAGTTGTAGAGCATAAAGTGCAATTTCAGAAGTTCCAGGGTACCTAGGATCAATACACACAATAATTTTGTCCATTTTAGTGTAACTAAATTCGACCTTTTGGCCTACAGTTTTAACCTCTCCGATTGCTAATGTAATAATGCATGAAATATTAACTCTTTTTAGAGATACACACAAAAGGTGTGCACACCAAGTGTATAACAAAAACTGTGCCTTTTAGAGTAGCTAAATATACATATTTTAGGTAAAAAAAATACATCAAATAAACTTTATAGCGAAAAAAGATAACCGTCTGCTGACGGTTATTCGTATTTTAGTAGTATGCAGAAATCAGTGTTTGGACAGCAACAATATATTTGCTAATCTGCTTAAATATGCAAAGAACAAATCATTAATGAGCCCCTAAGAGTACATAAATGTAATTTTATTATGTAATGGAAGGCAAAAATGCCTGATACTGCTATTTTGGTGGTAATACCTCTGAATTTGTTCGATTATACTTGATCTCAGATTTGATATAATAGCAAATGTACTATCACTTTTCACTTCTTATTTGAAAGACACTAAAGCAAGTAATTAAGCTATTAAATAGGGAAAATAAGAGAAGCAAATTTCTTAATATCACACATGCTTTACAAAACTTTAGTGAATAATTTGCTTTGTTATAAAAAAAACAGATTTGGAGTATTGTTGTGGATATCAGGAGGGTTACAGGGTAAGCTAATGTATTTCCACGTAGTAAATAGAAGAGATATAGATGGTAGACATGATACCAGAGCTGCTATGATTATAGATCCTGTTGGTGACGGATGGCAAAAACAATTAATTTCATGAGAAATATGCGACAGTAAGACTCAAAGGATAATGAACTAACCATGCGCTTTTGACGGTTAGTGCTAAAGCAGTGCTTAATGCATCCCCAACAAGCAGATGTCCCAGTCAGTGCCAACCATATATGTTATTCTTTATGGGCTCCTGATTTGCAGAGTTGTGCAGTATTGCTCATGGCCATCATCTTTGCCAATGTCACTTCCAATGCCAGGTTCCATGATGATCAGCACCCAGGGGTACGCACTTGAGCCAGGGATGTGGGTCCAGCAAACATGTGACCAAAGCGCAGTACAGGTAAACAGATATATTTTCCATTGTAGTGGTGACAGAACTGAAGAGGGGGCACATAAAACTGTGCCCTCAATTTTACAGATAAAATGCCTGGGGCAACAAGTTGATATACACCGAGATAATTTGTGGCCTTGTGCCTTCCCATGTGATATGACAGCCACTGAGTATATGTAAACAACTGTACCAAGTCTTTACTGTGTCAAGTACGATTGTTATTTTATAATTTATTGTTAATTTTGTTTGTTTGAAAATGCAAAATAAAAATCGATAAAAAAAAAATAAAGTACCTTTAAGGTACTGTATATAACTTACTCTTTGTAAGAAGGATGGAATTACATTGTTGCATGTTGCAATTCGCTTCCTGTATACAACACCTGACGCTGGATCTACAAATAAAGAATAGTAAATATAATTAATCAGTGTGCTTGCATATATAAAAGGAGACATATTTCACGTTTGCATGTGTGCACCAATGTGCAGGTTAATAATAACAAGGATAACAAGGATTCACTTGCTAATATCAGTGCCAAATTAAAACAAGCATGTTAAGCTTAAGCTGAATGGAGTCTAGTCTTATTTAGTGTTTCATTTGTTGGGGCTAAATCACATTTTATTCCAGGGTGAATGTTTTAAGTAAAAATAAATTGTTTTGTTCAATGAAAGTCCTTGGATACCCCCCAACCTTAAAAAAAAATTGGCTATATTTTAAATCTTCCTGCTACTAGGCAGTCATTTTTAATGCTATCAATCTGCTCACATCTAACTAGTCAAGAACAGAGGCGTAACTGTAGATAAAGCAGACCCCGCAGTTGCAGGGGGCTTGGGAACAGGGGGGCCCAACTGTGGGGTCTGCTTCCTCTACAGCCAATTAAAAAACCCCTCTTCCCTAGTCACCCTCTTACCTGGGATGCAAGTCTGGGCAGGGTGGAGGCAGGAAGTGGGTCGAAGAAAAGGCGGGATGGGAAGTGGGCGAGAGGATGGGGATCGGAGTATGGTGGGGCCCTTCTGAAGATTTTGTTTTGCAGGGGGGCCTGGCGCACTCTACTTACGTCACTGCTCAAGAAAGAGCTGTAATACACTATACCAGTGGTCCCTAACCAGTGGCTCATGAGTGACATGTTGCTTAACAACCCCCTGGATGTGGCTCCCTGTGGCCTCAAAGCAGGTGCTTATCTTTGAATTCTTGGCTTGGATGCAAGTTTTGGTTGCATAAAAACCAGGTTTACAACCAAACATAGCCTCCTGTAGGCTGCCAGTCCATATACAGGCTAGACAATCAAAGCCCTTATTTGGAAACCCATGCTCTTTCTCATGCTTGTGTTGCTCCCAAACTATTTACATTTCAGTGTGGCTAGCCGTTAAAAAGGTTGGGGACCCCTGCACTAGACAATCAGGCAAGTGCTAGTTGGGCACATATTTTACTCACATTACTTTATTCACCTTTCTACCGAAAGCCCTGTGTGGGAGACATGGACAACCAATATATAAAATATAGCCTGATAGGGCTCCTATGCCAGGGACATCAGAGGTAAGGTTGCATTGCACGAGAACCGTTTTGACTGGGGTAGTAGTTTTAAAGAATAATTCCAAATGTGGGTAAAGAATACCATTAGGTGCAATTTACTGCTGCACAGGTGCCTTTATTCACCAACACACAACATGTTTCGAGCTTAATAGCCCTTTTTCAAGTGTATACCAAAACTTAGTAGAACATTCATTATGGCTGAAAATCCTCCCAGCAATTGCCATTAAACCAATGAAAATTGTAGGTGGGAGGGACTGAAGGTATTCAATGAATGTTCTACTAAGTTTTGGAATACACTTGAAAAAGGCTATTAAGCTTGAAACATGTGTGTTGGTGAATAAAGGCACCTGTGCAGGAGTAAATTACACCTAATGGTATTCTTTACCCACATTTGGAATTATTGGATTTATGCTTTGGATAGAAGCAGGGGTTTAAGATACCAAAAGAACTGTTTTCAAAGGGTAACTATAGCAGCACATTTCGTTTGTAGTTTTAAAGAAGAGTGAAGTAAGCCACAACTGAGATGTGAATGATAATGCTAGGAAAGGTCTGGGAAGATATAAAGAAGCATTTTCATACAGTGTGTGTGAAGTAACTGATGAGTGGTCTGGTCTGTATTGAGCAGAAAAAGTCCAAAATTATTACAGGGAACATTTAAGAGGTGGTTTACTTTTACATTAACTTAGTATATTATTCCTAAGCAACTTTTCAATTGGCATACATACTTTATACATTTACTCAGATGCCAGAGCTTTCAACAATCAAACTTATTTCTGGGGGTCATGTTTCAAGTCTGCACATAGGTAACATTTTACTGCATAGTAGTTTCAGCTTTAAAATTCCTGCATCACTAGGAAGTGTTTAATACAGAATGGCATAGAGAGAGACTACAATTTTGTGTTTGACATGACTTGTGACTTTGGGCAAGCAATGTTATATCTCTGTGCCCCAGGAACCAACATTCAATTGTTAACTCTGTGGGAGGCTAGGACTATCTGTGCCAGATGAATTCTGTTAAAGCGCTATATAAAATGAGCTGCACTAAATAATGGAATGAATGACATACTGTGAACTCATAATGAAATGTGCTAATGCTCACACAATGCCAATATGTGCTTATGATAAAATCAATAATTTCTTACCGGTTTTCTCTTCCACTGTCTTGATGGCAAGAACATGTTTCTCCAAGGGAGTTGGATACTAAAATGAAAATGCAATTGCAGATATCTGTATCAGTACCAAAAAACTGGCTTCTTAACTGATCGTGTTAAAAATAAATTCTGAGCCGAGGTGGGAGCTTCAGAAAAAGCAGCAACTAATACAAAAAAGCCCCCGATTCCTACATTTCTTCTATATTGTGTCCCTTCAGATGTTGTTATTATACTTTGACTGTTAGGGAAAGCTGGAAGCTGCAGCTCAGGAATAACTGGAGCTATACAGGCTGAACAATCCTATCTTTCTGTTGCTGCTAACATTATACTTGGTTAACTATTGAATTATACCACAGGATATGTTTTTGGGTTTGATGCTCAACACATTAAAACCCTGAATAATTTGTGTTTGCTGCAGGTTTTTGGATTTACATTTCTATTTTATAAGGCTCTTTTTTTATATACTTTATATTTTTAAATTGTTCTATAGCATTCAAACAAGAGAACACTTTCCTGTTTATTGTACCGGATATATTTTATATGGCTTTATGGCATTTAAACAAGAGAAAAGCTTTCCTGTTTTTTTTTGCGCCGGATATATTTTATATGGCTCTACGGCATTTAAACAAGAGAAAAGCTTTCCACTGGAGAAGGCTTATCTAATAGCTGTGATGAGATCTGGCAATGAAGAAGTTCTCTCCCCCATACTTGAAGAGAAATTAAGTACTTCATAGCAGACCACATATCTAAAGGGATAATAATACAATTCAGCGTGAGAGCACAGTGAAGTTACTACTGCCTTTGAAAGCTAAAATCCTCCTCATCATTATCCTTGGCTGTTTGTTTTCTACTCTTCAAAAAAAAATAAGCCAAACTGATGGTAAACGGATTTTGCTCTCACCAAACGTTCATTACACAGCAGTGGCTCAAATTAAACATGTTGTTAGGCCTATTACTGAACGCTGTATACAAAAAAAATATATCTACATGCTTCTCCTAAATTCACAGGAGTTAAAGCTAAGCAGGATTCACTTACTGTGGATTTCTTTTCTCTTTTTTTTTTTAGCAGAATAACATGCTGGCTTCAAAAGCAAACAGCTCTCACATATACATTATGAAAATGGTATTTCCGCTGGACTATCCAAACATTATCTCTGATAGTAAAATAGTAAGCCTTCTAATGTAAGGTCTTTTATTTTACTTTTAAAATTAATATTGTCACATACACGAATAAAAAAAAAAAAAAAAAAAAAAAAAAGAAGCAACCCACTGGACATTTTTGTTTTTGATCGTTGTCTCTATACTTAAATACTATGCAACATAAATGGCACAGAACAAATGCAAATTTGGATGTCTGATCTAGTTGGCCAGCTTGAATATATTGCAATATATGGACAAACAAAAGACCTGCGACTCCATTTTCGAACATAGCACTGACTGTGTTACTTAGTGCTGCACATAGGCACATAAGCATCATGCCCTCCTGTTCTTACCATAAATGTGTCTCGAAGTAGGAGCAGAAGGGGGTGCAGACTGCATTAGGCTTTATGTACACATATGGTGTCCCGCTGATCACGACAAATAACTATGGACTATGGGTATCATTGGTTCAGGGATCAGGCAGCATAATGTCAGCCAGTGAATAGTACATCAGCAGATTTAGAAGTGCAGAGAAGCCACGGCAGCTCTTTACTACCTGCTGTTTCAAAAATTGAGGCACTTTGCACAAACCTTGGGTACAACAGAAAGTCATACCCATGTGTAACACTGCAGACCCTCGTACACTATCCATCGATTTGATCCATGGGCCCATTGGTCTTGGCCCCTGTATGACTGCTGCAGGATGGTGAACAAGATGCATTACTTTTAGCCCTGCAGTAAAAATCATAAGCTAAACATAAAATCTATTGGCTCAAAAAACAAAAAAAAAAATGTATGTCAGTATATTAGGTCCTCTGAACTGGAATCCAAAGACTGTATGTCATGTGATAACAGAAGTTGTGCCTACATAAAAGTGGCTGTACAGTGTGTTATAAGAAATGGAATAACATTGCACAAAACAAATTTTGAAGAACAGTGACAAAGTTCAGAACGCTGTGGCAAAAGCACACAGTGATACAACTCATGTGTGACATGACCCTTAAACATATAGATTCTATGCTAGTGACTCAGCTCTAGTGTATGTCCTTCTAAAGGTCACATACTTGCAAGACTGGAACAACTCAAGAATAGCACATTGATAAAGATTTTAATCAGCATCAGAAGTCAGTTCTTGTTTTCCATAAATGATTGAGAAAAACAAGGATTTTGCACCTCATGGTGGCAATATTACATATCAGACATGACATCACAAAAGGTGATTCCAACACCTAGCATAGGGAAAATATCACTTAACTGAACTCTACTTGCATTATACAGAACTGCCAACTCCCAGCCATCTGCTGCTTTGTGTATCTCCAAAATGCAAACAATTTGTTGATTAGCCGTCTACTGCCAATCTTGTTCGATTACAATAGTCAGATTGGAGGGCTATTCTAAGCTAGTAAGCGTGGAACAACACTTCTCTCATGCAAAAGGCAATACAGTGCCCAAACATTATGTTCAATATGGTACGGAGCAAAAACTCATTTAAAGCCAATGTGAGGGATAGCAAAAATAAATTATGTTAGTAGCAAGTGTACTAAACATCCCTACAGTTTATATTATTATATATAAGTTACTCAACATGGCAAATGAGAACATGAATAAAAATTTTAAGTACTGGGTGTATTTGTCAACATTCACTGAGGCTCATTTACAGATGCAAGATCAAATCACTAAAAATCGGTCCCAAATGGTGAGCATCAATGAGCCCCTTCAGCTCATTATACGTGAGGAAATCCTATATTTGCCATTTGTCATAACTAAACCATGGGCATTCAACATAACACATCTTTTGGGATGAAAGAATTGGAATGTCTTTTCTTGTGCCCATTCTGGAGGTCATAATAAAAAATAAAAAAAGATAATGTATGTAATTGTTGCACTTAGCAAAAGTGCCCACAAATGAATTGAGAAGTGCAGCTATCTGATTCAAATCCCTAAAAAATATACAGCAGTGTGAATTAAATTTAATTGCAAGTGAATTAATAGTTTAAACCAATGGCAGCTAGGTATAGAGGATGCATTAACAGCTGTTAATGTGTTCAGTATAAAAGTGTAACCAATGAGAATCTAAGAGAGGTGTTCAATGTTTAGGAAACTTATAAGTGGGCTTATAAGTATAGGGTTCTACAGAGGGGCACATGGATGCTTATCACTAGTGAGAAGGATGGCCAGTACCTCCATCAAAAGTACAACTTTATTTACCATAATATATAAGGTGCATGACATCAAATAATGATATTCTGGATAAGGGATCTGTAAGTAAGGTGGATTTCCGTGCCTTTAAATTTACCAAAAAAATTTAAACATTAAATAGATCGTGTTGCATCCAATAAGGACTAATTATATCTTTAGTTGGGATCAAGTACAAGGTACTGTTACATTTTTACAGAGAAAAAACGAAATATTTTTAAAATACTGAATTATGGCATTTATGGGAGATGGCTTTCCCGTAATTTAAAGATTTCTAGATAATGGATCCCATACTCGTACAGGAACACTGTCCCGTTTGATAGATGAACTCCTTTGCTAAGAGTGGAACCACAATATAAGCCTCTAAACACAATGCAACCCTCGTCCCTGATGCCAAACAGTACCTTACATTTTATAGCAACTTCAAAAGGCTTGATTTAATTATATTGTGATATGAGCTTCCTCCATTGTTTTTATGTGTACAGAAATGAACAGCATGGTTCCTTTTATGCTGTAGTTTAATAACTAAACTATTCCTTGACAAGTGAAACAATATGGTCCATAAGTGTGTGTTAATGGGTTTATGAAGTTGAACTTCCTTTCCTCAGGGTGGTGAAGGCATATAAAAAAAAAAAAATCCTTGTTAACTGTTGTACTATGGATTTGGCAAGGAGGTGTTAAATATACGGCTTATAACCAAGAGTCTATGAAATGATTTAAAATTCCAAGAAGTGCTGTTTAAACATGTTCAGACATGCTGCTCATAACTTTGGAGTCTCCTGAAAATGGCAGATTTTTTTTCAGTTTGCTACACAGCTATAGATAAAGGAGACATACTCCTCCAAAAGAAGAAAAGCAACGTTTTATTTATGGCTGAAATGGAAGGTGCTCCTATCTAAATCAATTCCTTCTGGAGGATCAAAGACTTCAGCAAGTACTCCTAGAGCGGTCTATTACAGTATGGAATCAACGAGGGTCACTCCAACTCTGATTATTACAAAGCACTATCCTCTAGCTGGAAATACAAGAGATCTTCAATCAAAGGAATGCTTAAATGATAGATTTACCATTATGTACATACAAGACGTCAAAACTTGTAACAACATATAAAAGAATGCTCTTAATTTTAAAGTGAGAAGCACTCCCCATCAACATGCCCTTGAATTACCGAGAAAAAAAAACTAATTATGATAAAATGTGATCATGTATATTTGTGATTTTCATGCAAAAGCCTGACAGATGGAGGAAAATGGATGCATTTCTGCCATGTTTTTTCATTTGTTCTGTATTCAGTGCAAAATAGGAAAATTTACCCCAACCATTTGACTGCCAGATTTAATCTAGGGTACAAGCTGTGATCAAGAACAGTTAATGAATATGATCAGAGAGGGGCAGTGGTGACCAGGTAAATCAATCAGTTTAGTTGTCCCTTTTTACAAACCAAAATAGCCCAAAAGTATGAGTACTTGATTTTTTATTTGGTATGGTCTGCATTAACCTGGCATGGCTTAGGGTCACGGTTACTCTGAGCCCTCACCATCACCCTATGGCAAAATATTTCTACCCCATTTGAAGAGTAAGTTCACAGTATAACAAAGACCTTATCCACAGGGCACTGCATAGTTTAAGGAGTGTGAAAATGATAAAAGCCATATAACATAATAACCAGTCCCCAGATTGCAACTCATGCCCATGGAAGATTATGAAGCAGCAGCTGGGAGGGGGTATTCTATTGCCATCTACAAAAACAAACGCAACTGCTAAGAGAACAATGTTGCATCCTTCAAATACATCATGTTTCAGCGGCTGCCTGTATCTCGGTAGCCAAGTTCCATTCATAAATGTTATTTTTCCACAGTATTTTTAAAAGGAGTTATATTATTAACAAAACATGGCTTGCTTACATCTGTATTAACCAGTGTCTAGGATTTCTAAGACCAACCAAAGTACCTACAAATTATGGCCCACTCTGAATAATCAAAAGTATAAATGTTCGAAGGTAGTGATCTTGTGAGGCAAGCCAGCCTAAGCTGGAAGTAGTATCCAGTCGTGTTTGTAGTAGTAGTTTCCAAAGAGTTGAAGGGATTAGTATGTGCCAAACTTAGGTCAGACATTTTGAATGATTTTCATACTGTCAGATCGGGGGTGGACTGCGTCAGTCTAACCGGCAACCCCGTCAGATTGATCTGTCCAAACTGCAAATTTCATATTGATGCACCTTGTTAGCAGGTTAGAAGTGCATGGCTTGAAATCACGAGTCAGGCCCATGCAACCCCTCTTCACTACCTCTCGTCTGGGCTATAAAATGTGGCCACTCATGCGACTAGAAGTATGGTATCCATCTGTTTGGTTCACAGGTATCACATAGTATTGTTAAATACTATGGAGGGCCACCTAAAAACTAATGGCACACTGAAAAGCACCACCTGCACTTGCAAACACATCATCTTATAATAAACACTCGTGACAACTACCTTATACAAGCTTGCTTGTGTTCTTGCCTATTCGTTTTTTTCCTTTGCATTCAAAATATCCTTATTTTCAGCAGTCGAAGCAATTATTTTAGAATCAAGCAATACAGATATGTTTTCAGCGGTTTTCCCATTAAGCTTTTCAGTAACCATTAAGGAAATAAAACATTTAAAGAGTATTTCCTGAAGTATTTAATATTTCACAGTCATCTCTAATATAGAAGGTTATAACATACTTTCACCTTCTTTCCCATATTAATTTTCAAAAAGCAAAAGTTTGCCATAACCAAATCTACCCAATCCTGATGTGTTACAAGTTGGGGTACACCTGGCATTTATATTGCCTAGAGAAAAACACCAAATATAATGCCATATACTGCAATGCAGCACAAAAAACACATGAAAAACTGTCAGAGAGCTTTTTTTAGGGATTGTTTTTCACCAGACCCAAACATTCGATTCTATGTGAAAGTTTCATATTTTAAAATTTATCAGTGAATCGTGTAAACTACTTTATATTTCACCTATGATGATTTGGTGCTTTGTCTGTCTATCCTAAGAACTGCCCCCCTCAAACAGGTAAAACCATGTTCTTCATGCTCAATAAAAAAAAGTCAGACATCAAACTTAGAATTCCAGCGGCAGTTCTTGTTCGTCTTATAAAGGTTTTGGAGACGTGAAGGAGCTGGATTTACATCTTTTATGAACTGTAGCATACTCTCACAAGCCTTGCTAAAAGCTTATATTTCTTCACTGCAAAAATGTTTCAGCAAAGATACACTCTCAAGCTGTGCCAGTATTGTCTCAGAGAATAATGTGATATTCTCAGAAAGGGGAAAGTGTCATGCATATTGACCAAATCTAGTATTTTTAGATGCTTATTATTAGACTGTCATGTTCTGCATTTAGTAAATGGTGATCCTTCAATCTGTGTATATCCAGCACTAGTCTTTTAGAATGTAAGCTCTAATAAACAGAGCCCTCTTTACCTCTTGGATCAGTCATCATTTGCATATTTCTAAGTAATGCATGTGCGCTGAATGTACAACATAGTATGGGACCTGTTATCCAGAATGCACGGTGTAGGGAGTGTGTGTTCCGGATCTTAATGTAATTTGTATTTTCATACCCTCCGTCTACTAAAAAATCATGTAAACATTAAATAAACCCAATAGGCTGGTTTTACCTCCTATATAGATTATATATTAGTTTGGATCAAGTACAATACTATTAGTACAGAGAAAAAGGAAATTATTTATAAAAACGTGGATTATTTGGATAAAATGGAGTCTATAGGAGACGGCCTTTCCATACTTCAGAGCTTTCTGGATACAAATGTATGGGGGGGGGGGGTTTGTTTTGTTTTTTTAAATAAGAGTTCATCTAATTTTTTTGCAAGTCTGTAGACCTATTGAAAATGATAAATAGACTACCAATTTGAAGTGTTTGATTTATTTTCCCATGGTTTTATTCTCTTTAATTCAGCTGAATTCCGAATCCTACGTGAACGATTTGGCCAAATACTGAACATAACCCTCATTTGCATATGTAAATTAGGGAAACAGGGGGTTAAAAGAACCGTACACAGTGTACAGTTCAAAAATTCTTTAATTCCTTCTTAATGTGATTTTTTGGATTCGGGTTGCCAGGCATTTGGATTCAGCCGAATCCTGCTGAGAAAGGCCTAATCTTGGCCGTATCTCAAACCAAATCATGGATTTGGTACATCCCTACTTTTTTTTACATTCAATTTCTTTTTAAAATAATAAGGTAACATTTGAGTTTTATAAAACCTTGAGTTTATTCTATGTATAAAAAATTACTATAATTTCACAAATCTGAATAAGGCCCTAAAAGTTAATTTAAATCCGAACCACCTCTTTAGTGTATTTCCCATGCCCACCCCACAATGTTCAATCCCTTTCTGGAACTGCTTTTAATAATTTGATTTTACACAAGGCAGCTCTTTCACTGAGAAAAGAAAATTTATGTGGCCCCCTACAGTTATAACACTGCCAACGCTTCAATTGTTTTGTGAAATCTATAATTTATGACTGCTGTTTGCATTCAACAAACTATAAAAATGTTAAACTAATCGGGGAAAGGTTGCCTCTTGCTGCAAAGCCATCACTTGATATGGCACAGGGGATGGCACACAATTTGAACTTTCCTTAAAGGAATTGTTCAGTATAAAAATAAAAAAACTGGATAAATAGATAGGCTGTGCAAAATAAAAATGCTTTCAATATCGTTAGTTAGCCAAAAATGTAATCTATAAAGGTTGGAGTGAATGGATGTCTAACATAATAGCCAGGACACTACTTCCTGCTTTGCAGCTCTCTTGGTTTCCACTGATGACTTGGGGGGGGGGGGGCACATGGGTCATAACTGTTGCTTTTGAATCTGATCTCCATGCTAAGGATCAATTGCAAACTCACTTAACAGTTATATCCCATGTGCCCCCATTAAAGGAGAACCAAACCTTTTTTCTCAATAACCCCCAGCCCCCTACCCTACATAGACCACCCCTGCTCCCCCCCCAGGTGTAGGTGTAAACTTTGGTAACTAACCCTAACTCTTTACTTTTGCAGATTCAGTGCAGCGGAGATCACGGGCGCCATCTTCCGGCTCTTCATTAATCTTCAGGGTGTTCTTCCTGCGCTTCTGCAATTTCCATGACTTTTTCTGCATGCGCAGTTGTCAAAAACCAGAAGACTGCTCCAACTGCGCATGTGCTGATCCGGCACTTACATGCCGAAGAAGACCGAAGAGCTGAAGATGGTACCCGTGAGCGCTGCTGTGCTGAATCTGCATAGACAGGCAAGTAAAGTGTTACGGTTAATTACCGAAGTTTACACCTAGGCTGGGGGGGGAGCTCTCTTAAAGTTTCTGGCTAACTCAGAGTTCGAGAGCGGAAAAACAGGAAGTTGGGTTCTTTTATATTAGACATCTGGACACTCCTGCCCTTATAGATTGCATTTTTGACTAACTAAATTAGGAACATTTTTTTATTTTGCACAGCCTATTTATTCAGATTTTATTTTTACAATGAACATTTCTGCAAGGCAGTCATTCAGATCCACCAGGTTATGACAAACATGGCGTTGCTTCACATGCATTTTTTCCCCAGTCCTTAGCAAAATAGCAGCCAATATGCTGCCTCATGGTATCCAGGTTTGCTGTAACATGCCCATTCCCTTGAAAATGTGGCTTCAGGCCTCTGTGGCCGTATACCGCCCACACTAGGTAACTAGAACAAGTCTATGGAAATGGATTTTTCCATTTTATTTTTCTTTCAAAGGAGAAAAGGCTCGTTAACAT
The DNA here is from genome assembly GCF_017654675.1 of Xenopus laevis. Lineage (NCBI taxonomy): Eukaryota > Metazoa > Chordata > Amphibia > Anura > Pipidae > Xenopus > Xenopus laevis. Next base: position 47,243,510 of record NC_054375.1, read on the forward strand.
AGCAAATAATGGTATTCTACAGATCTTATCTGTTATCCATTATTTAACATGTGCCATTTATCCCTATTTCAATTGCCTCCATTGATGCACAGCAGCTTTATAGAAACTATAGTAGTGTTTCTGAAGCAAACAGCAATTTTACCAGTGGAGAACAACAGTATACATATGGATCCGATATCCAGAAAGCTCAAAATCACAGAGGAAGCTAAGCTAAAATATAATCAACTAATTTGGAGGTAAACCAGGTTTAATTAATGTTTATATGAGGGATGAAAATCTCTTATCTGATAAAACCCCATGCCCCATACCTTTATTATATTTTAATTACTTTAAAACATAAAATGTATTTGGTATTACTGTTGCTTTAATATAACCACCCTCTAATCAATACAGACGTAAACAAATAACATTAAATATTTCACAATAAAGAAAGAATAAAGTATAAAAGGAGGAAAACAGTACTTACTGCTGTACGCCCTTCTATAATCATTCATGACAGCTACAGTTTGATTAGAGCTATTTCAGAAACAATCTTATAACCTTTTAGTTGACCCTTGAACTCAGCAACCGAATAGCTGGCAATGCTTTGCTACTTTTCAGTCATGTAACAAGCCTGGGTGTGTTAATGTGTTATCCTAATCCAGCCAAAACTATTTTTAAGAGTAATAAAAATGTGGCAACATAATTGCTATTGGCTTAGATGATAATGATAGCAGGAATACAAGAAGTATGAACAGCCTTAGGAGTTTTGTGTTATCACAACGCTTAAAAATTTGTCTCAATTATGTTGGTTAATCAATGTTGCCGATAAAACATACTATAGATGCTAAACTGCATCAGTGCAGTTACCCATCGTAACCAATCGGATTTTTTATTTTTCAACTTGACTTATAATTGTTTGTAATGGTACCTGCACCAATGCGATAACACCTTCCAAGGTGTTTTAAGAAAGATACATCTGTCTCCTTGGACAAAGATTAAGGGATTCTGTCCAACTGTTTTATATACCGGTAGATCTTTAAAATTAAGCAATGGTCCTGCTGCAAAAGCTATTCCCACATTCAGTTTCCCCAAATTGCAGGAGGTGTGGAGGGGTCAGGGTTCACTACTCATTTTTATAGGAACCCACTGTTAACAGCATTCTGGAAAAGGCGTATTTACTGTCTAAACCTGGCCATAGATGAAAAGATACCATTGTATGAAACAAAGGTTTATTCAATTTTCGGACTGCGTGTGGAGTGTCCCGACCGTTTTCGTACCATGGCGATCAGGTATTCAGTCGATCAGACAGGTTAAAAGATTTATACCGGCTACTGATAATATCTATGCATGTATTGCCTATCTGACAATATCAGTGGGAGACCGTCACTACTACGTTTGCGGTCAATTAATGGCCCGAGCATCGTGTGATTTGGTCTCTTTACTACTTCATATTAACCTGAATGGTTAGTTGCAGGTTGTAACATTGGACAGATGATCATTTGTCCGACGTAGGCTATAATCTAAATAAAAATTTATGGCCATCTTGAGCCGAGGATAATTACAGATATCTGTAGGGACCATTTAAGTTTTGCCCAAAGAGAGTAACTGGTAAACAGTACTGTACAGTCAGGTTGCTCCAAAAAAAATAGATTTATAGACATATTTGGGTATTCAGACATGGATTATACACCGATCTAATGCACTAGACGATTTTAAGGAAAAATTCCAAGGATATGGGGTGGGTAGGGACAGAAGGGAATACGTGTCCGGAACGTGGACTTGATAGTACACAGAAATCAGTAAACAAGTTAAAGGGGACCCGTCACCCAAAAAAATTATTCAAAATCCTATTTTATAAGATTAGTCAAGGAAAATGAACTTTAACTACACTAAATAAATTATTTGAATCTTGTTTCCTTCAGTCTGGGATTTCAAAATTATAGCAAGCGGGCAGCAGCCATTTTGTGGACACTGTTATTTAGAAAAGCCTTGCATCATCTCAGAATTTTGTTTGTGCACCAGAATGGGGGACCTGATGTCCATCCCCATGCCCTGACCACACAGTTATATGGTAAAGAGAACTGGGGGAATGTGTGGGGAGCAATGACATCTAAGAAGTGCTGAATGGAAAGTGAAAGTAATTCTCTGCCCCGCCTCTATGCCACGGGCATAGAGGAGGGGCAGACAATATTTGATTGACAGCTGAGATTTTTAAATGAGCTTACAACAGCTATGAATGCTTAAATAAACAATAGAAATTGGATTTCATGTTTAATTTGAAAAGGACTTTTATTATACAGATTTTTGTGTCTGGGTGACAGGTCCACTTTAAGAGAGAGGGCAAAGACTAAAAAACTGGTAAGTACAGCAATTGTACAACTAAAAGATACATAGTATCGGACGAAAATGACAAAAATACCGATTTAAAATATTATAACTTGTTCATTAAATGCAAATCTTTAGCATGCTTAGGAAGGGATCTTTATCTTAATGACCTGAGCCTTCAGCTCAAAGGGGTTGTTCACCTTCCAACACATTTTTCAGTTTCCGTTGTTTTCATATAGTTCACCAGAAATAAAGACTTTTTCCAGTTACTTTCTATGTGTAGCCACCTCTCTAATATTGAAGTGTAAAGTTTCATTTTTCACATTCTAAAGCAGCTCTGGGAAGGTGGTCGCCAACCCTGTAAACTGTTCTAAATTGATACATTTAGTGGATACATTTCTTATCTTTGGCACTCCTGAGCAGAATCCCCGAGTTTTATTACAGACAGCTGTTAGAATGGATACAATAGTTGCTAATACTCCAGAGATGCTGCGGAGAAATGTATTAAATACGTGTTGCAAAATTCAGTTTAGTTGAATTACTGAATTGCCAAACTGAAACTCCAGAGACAGGAACATTACCTGAATTACTGAGCTGCCAAACTGAAACTCCAGAGACAGGAACCAGTAAAAAATGGAAAGTGATTGAAAAAAAAAAAGTTTTTATTTCTGGTGAACAATCTGAAAACAACTGAACTGAAAAAAAGTATTTGGAAGGTGAACAACCCCTTTAAGGGACTGCAGAAGGCTAAGGTCATCAATGGATCACTACCCATTCATATTTATTTTTTCTATCTTTGAATATAGAGTTCATTGTGTAACAGTTTCACCCTACAGGACATAACATTAGTCTTGTTAAAAAAAATATCAGTAAAATATCAGTAAAAATAATATGCATACAAAGCCAACTCATAGGCCTGGTATGCTTTCCTTGAAATGATTACAGGAAATTTTATCATTACTTATGAGATAATAAGATTAGCATCGAGTCCTGTTGGGACTGCGGCATGTACTAAAAATGCCTAGCATGACTGATAAAGGTTTGCAGGCTTAGTTTCTCCTTCACTTTCTGGCTTGTGGAGTTTTAGTTTACTTTTCCAAATCCTCCTAATGGGTTTTCACTTGCACATACTGTGTGTTTTCAGATTGGATGATTATCAGCATTTCGAGCAAAAATCCAGGAGTAGCTAGAATATAATACCAGGTTCAATGCAATCACAGAAGCAGAAACACATATTCACCTTATCTCTAGTGCTGTGAAATACAAACAGCCAACTTTCACAAAGAGAAGAAATGTGGTTACAGAATTCCAGTCATACCATGCACATATTTTTATAAATGCAGTAGCAAATGTCTGGATTATTGTCTTATAAAATCAGATATGAAAGTGAAGTCAGGGTGCTTACATTGTGATACTGGGTGGTTGCCACTTGCACCAAAGTTTCAGTGTACCACAAATATGGTGTCAGTGGCAACTAGGGTAGTGCTGAGGGGCGTTTTGGTAATCAAAGATGGTTAGATGATGATGATGCAAGCATGGTGGCCATGGATTCTTGATGGTTCAGAAAAGAGAAGGTGTAAAGGTGACCATACACGGAGAGATCCGCTTCGAGCGGATCTCTCCCCGATATGCCCAACTTGAGGTGGGCAATATCGGGCTGATCCGATCGTGGGCCCTAGGCCCAACGATCGGATCTTAACGAATGGTAACGGGCGGTCTGGATTTTTAGTCCCATCCGATCGAGATCTGGCCAATCTCGATCGGGGAAGCCAGTCGGGGGGCCCCATACACGGGCCAATAAGCTGCCGACTCGGTCTGTCGGCAGCTTTTATCGGCCCATTTATGGCCACCTTAAAACAGACATAGAATTGAGGGGGGGGTCAGGGTTTCAGTGATTGGGCCTGGCTTGGAACGAAAAGGTATTACATATTTTGCCTGTAACTGTACTGACTTTCTATGACAAACATGAGCACTTTTCTTTCTATTATTGTCTGTGGTGAGCTTGCGCACAAATTTTGATTACAGCACACAACAAACCATGCTGTGCCCAAAAAATTTTGTGTGAAAAATACTTTTTTCAGACCCACCCACATCTCGTGCACCGTTTTTAAAACGGCATACGTGGTTCTTAAAAGAGGCCACACAAGATATCTGGCAAATATCCTCCTACTGTCCCAAAACTAGGGATTGTGGGAGATGATTCCAGGTACAGAATACTAGGAATTTTCTGGGGGGGTACCCTGTACACATATAAGTGATTTTTAGCCATAAGTGTTGCAGTCTGTAGCCAACTAGAGGACCAAAATATGACCTTACAAATAGAGTTTGTGCTTGCTCATTTAGTAAAAAGACACATTTACTGCAATGCAGTAGAAGTTAGCCAGTGCACATGTACGGGTGGCCACGTGCATGACTACGACAGACTTCGTCTGGATGGTGAGCTAGTAAAAATCGAAGAGTTCAATAAAATCTTCACTGCATTGAAAAAAAAAAATCTATTTCCATGAATAAGACCAGAGTGACAAAAGGTATAAAACATTGCATTAAATGGGATAACTTGTTTTCTAAAGCTTTGCACGTATTGCACTGAGCTAAGGATAGGAACATAAAGAGTCTGACTCCAATAACAGCTACAGGAAGAACAGTGCCTTACATTTTTAGTGTGTTCAATTCAGTCATTTAATAGCATTCTTTCCGATATAAATCTGGCTATAAATGGGGGCCACTTTGAAGTAGTCATTACATTGCTTCTGAACTATTCATATTAGAGAAAAATAAAGTGGCTAGACCATAAAACATTATGTTATTGTCTTGTGATATACACTATAGTATAGAAAATGTTTTATTGCAAGCAGTCACTTGCATTGCAAACAAATTTTTCATCTAAAACCAACCCCTCCAAATCAAAAAGTGCTAGTAAAAGCAATACTGGGCCATGCATATTGCTTCGCCCTTTAGATAAAGAACCTTGCAGTTGAACTGTTTTGCGACTTTGGAAATTCCATTCTATGCAAGTGCTGGACGATCATGACTGGACTGTGTAAAGGGAAAGCAACCAGACTACAGTTGTGTGAAGATATTTGATTTGCATAGGCATTCTATATAATTTTCATACAACAACATATTTTGGAAACAATTGTCCCCTTACCACAACATGCCAGTTCCTCAGCTTTTTTCTTGATCTTCTTCTGCTGACCAATGCTAGCACACAGCATGCTGTGTGATCCCGTTCTCAGCCTCAAAACTATAGGCCAGTTAGTCGGACGTCAGTGGTAGGAAAGCTTTTTGAAGGGTTAATAAAGGATAAGATACTGGACTTCATAGCAAATCATGATACTATGAGTTTGTGCCAGCATGGTTTTATGCGTAATAGATTTTGCCAGACTAACTTAATTTCTTTTTATGAGAAGGTAAGTAGAGACCTCGATTCTGGGATGGCAGTGGATGTGATTTACTTAGACTTTGCTAAAGCATTTGATACAGTGCCACACAAAAGGTTACTGGTTAAATTAAGGAATGTTGGCCTGGAACATAGTATTTGTACCTGGATGGAGAACTGGCTAAAAGATAGACTACAAAGAGTGGTGGTAAATGGAACATTCTCTAATTGGACCAGTATTGTTAGTGGAGTACCGCAGGGCTCTATACTAGGTCCCTTGCTTTTCAACTTGTTTATTAATGACCTGGAGGTGGGCATTGAAAGTACTGTTTCTATTTTTGCAGATGATACTAAATTGTGCAGAACTATAGGTTCCATGCAGGATGCTGCTACTTTGCAGAGTGATTTGTCTAAACTGGAAAACTGGGCAGCAAACTGGAAAATGAGGTTCAATGTTGATAGATGCAAGGTTATGCACTTTGGCAAAAATAATATAAATGCAAGTTATACACTAAATGGCAGTGTGTTGGGAATCTCCTTAAATGAGAAGGATCTAGGGGTCTTTGTAGATAACACGTTGTCTAATTCTGGGCAGTGTCATTCTCTGGCTACTAAAGCAAATAAAGTTCTGTCTTGCATAAAAAAGGGCATTAACTCAAGGGATGAAAACATAATTATGCCTCTTTATAGGTCCCTGGTAAGGCCTCATCTGGAGTATGCAGTGCAGTTCTGGACTCCAGTCCTTAAGAGGGATATAAATAAGCTGGAGAGAGTGCAGAGACGTGCAACTAAATTGGTTAGAGGGATGGAAGACTTAAATTATGAGGGGAGACTGTCAAGGTTGGGGTTGTTTTCTCTGGAAAAAAGGCGCTTGTGAGGGGACATGATTACACTTTACAAGTACATTAGAGGAGATTATAGACAAATAGCAGGGGACCTTTTTACCCATAAAGTGGATCACCGTACCAGAGGCCACCCCTTTAGACTAGAATAAAAGAACTTTCATTTGAAGCAACGTAGGGAGTTCTTCACAGTCAGGACAGTGAGGTTGTGGAATGCACTGCCGGGTGATGTTGTGATGGCTGATTCTGTTAATGCCTTTAAGAATGGCTTGGATGATTTTTTGGACAGACATAATATCAAAGGCTATTGTGATACTAAACTCTATAGTTAATAAAGGTATGGTATATAGAATTTATATGAAAGTAGGGAGGTGTGTGTGTATGGATGCTGGGTTTTCATTTGGAGGGGTTGGACTTGATGGACTTTGTCTTTTTTCAACCCGATTTAACAATGTAACGATGTAACTATGTAACTATGTATGTACTACATCCAGGGCTGGACTGAGAGTAAAAGAAAGCCCTGGCATGAAAAAAAAATCAAAAGCAGCCCACATATAAATGTGAGACATTGGCTACCAGCCCACCCACCACAAGTTAAAAAAAAACACTGGTGCTCAGGGCCGCCCAATAAAATGATAAAATAGACATAAAAAAAAAAAAACACATTGGTGTTCAGTTGAAACTTTAGTGGCTCTGGTTCTTTTCAGGGGCTTCTGTTTTGGCTCCCATTTGGCTTTGGCCCTGCTTGGCTTCAGGCTTCCGCTTGGCTCCACTTCCCCAGGAGCGGCACACCGGGCATTTGCTCAAACGAACAGTCAGGGCCTGGCTATATCCAAGAGTTAGTGGAGGTCTAACAGATAAAGAAGAACATTTGGGTGGCACAGCAGCATAGCACCCTTATGTTTATTAAGAGAAAATCTTTATTTGGTGCTTGCCTGGACTTCAGTGTTCATTATCATCATAATTTATTCCCTGTGGGCTTGGACAATAGTCCTGAACCTTAGGCACTAAAGGACAATAAAGAAAATGGTGCTTGAAAAAGCTGTGAGTTAAACATGCGTTGATTGGGAAAGGTTTCACTTGCCTATTACTGTACAGTTAAGAGTGTTTGTGTGTATGCTCACATATAATCTCAAGTAATAGCAAAACATGAATCCCAGCTTACAGAGACAGTGATTAGCTAGACACATTGGCTGTTGTCTGGGGGAGGGGGGTACTGTTTGTCGACTCTCATGTACCTGGAATAAGGCCTGGAATAAGGGAGTATGTACATGTTTTTTTTAAGACAAGAGATGCATTCTTAATACAAATAATTAAAAGTTACATTTTATTACTTTTTCTGCCACTGGGGAGGGGACCAACCAAAAAAAAAAAAAAAAAAGAGGGAAGTTGGAGTGACCCATAAAAAGAGCCACTTTTTTCTCTCTCTTTATGCTTGCCTAGACACTTGCTTAGGGCTTTTTTTTTTCCTGGTAACCACTTCAGTGTTAATCATCTTCAACATCATCAACTGAACTCCCTGTGAGCTTGGACAGGTCACAATAGTCCTGAACCTCTGGCACCAAGGAGCTAAAAAGCAGTAAAACATGCTGCCCAAATAATTGTGCCCGACACTGTATTTTGTAGTTAGATAATTGTTTAATATCATTCTCAGATCTGAACCACCTACAGGGGTCAAAGGTGAGAGCATGCTCAGAGGTCTAGTGCTCCAAGTAGTGATGGTGCATGGTAAGCAAACACTGCTGAAGCTCAGTATAAAATTAGGCATATGGTCAAAACACTTTGTCTTATGACAGCCAATCCACTGCCTTTCACTTCTTGAATGTATGTGTGTGCTGACAGGCACATGAACAGCCAATCACCATACACAGAGCTTTTGGACAGAAATGATGATACGTACTGTATGCATTTTTTTGCACTTGTGTGCCATTAGCATTAGAGACGAACCAGTCGGCAAGCTGGGCACGTCGTCACAATTAGAACTTGTGCTACATATAGCTGCAAAATATAGGAAGGCCGGTATTTTTTCCAGAAAAGGTGGCAACCCTAGCTACAATAAGTGCACATTTTGGCTTATTTTTTATTCTTAAAGGAGAAGGAAAGGTTAAAACTAAGTAAGCCTTATCAGAAAGGCCCACCTAAATATACCAGTAAACCCTCAAAGTAATGCTGCTCTGAGTCCCCTGTCAAAAGAAACAATGCATTTCTTTCCTTCTATTGTGTACACATGGGCTTCTGTATCAGACTTCCTGCCTTCAACTTAAACCTCATTGCCCTGGGCAAGAGCATGCTCAGTTTGCTCCTCTTCCCCCCCCCTCCCTTCTCTACTGTAATCTGAGCCCAGAGCAGGGAGAGACTCAGGCAGGAAGTGATGTCACGCCACATTAATACTGCAGCTCCTATCCTAAACAAACAGAGAGTTTCTAGAGCTTTTTACTCAGGTATGGTAAAACATTCTACAGAATAAATATAGCATTCTAGCTTGCACTATTGCAGCTAATCTATTGGCAATAAAATGCCTCCGTAGCTTTCCTTCTCCTTTAAAGCGCACCTATCACAGCCAAAATCAAACACATATTAACAATCTGACCAGTACAACCTAAACACGTTTAATCAAACTACGTATATAGTTTTTTGAAAAAATCTGCAGGTTTTAAAAAACACTTACTTTGTCAAATGGGTTCTTTCACTGAGGGAGGCCATACTGAGACTATAACATGCAAATTTCAGGAGCATGCTCAGATTGTAGCACTGCCTTGAGTATTCTACCCAGAATGCCTAGCTTTAGTAAACTCCTCCACTAGAAGTATCAGGAGATTTCCCTATCTTGTCCCCTGCTGGTAATGTTATTATGCAAATGAAGGGCACACACTAACTTCCAGCAGGTGGCAGCACTACTGAACAGCAGCTAACACAGAGGTTTGGCTGATTTGAAAATAGCTTAGAAGGGTTGATATGCAACCAAGGAATTTCAACTGAGCATGTGCGAGATTTCAGAGCTGCAGTTGGCTGGGAAGATATAGGTAGGAGGAGCCAGTGAAATCCAAGATGCCTGCCTCAAGTAGAACTGAAGTGGAGATAGGGGAGATATTGCAGAACGTATAGTGAGCCGATGATTTACATTATACAAACAATTCTGTTTTAAAAATCGGATTTCTTGATCTTTCACATATTGTCTTTACTTAGTAAATGATTTTAGTTATGATTGGTGCCCTTTAAAAAAAGCAGCAGACAAAAAAAAATGCATGGAATGGTCTTGATTCCTATTGTAAACATCTGGAATCATCACCTGCACAATTATTGCCTCAAATGTGCACGGCCACATACATTTTTAGTCAAGAGTTGCGTACATCAGCTGTATCTGTGGTGAGCACAACAGGAAATGATCGTGAGACGGTTGCAACAATTTTGTTGCCACTACTGCTACAGAAAATTGTTAAAAACTGCGAATAAACCATGACATCTAGTGACTTAAGTGAGAGAAGTGTCATAAAAAGGAGTGTATTGATACATTTGTGTAAATGCACCAAACATCACTATGTTAACAAAAAAGTACACCATGTAAGAAACTGCACAGTCATAAAGCTGTGTCATGATCGTCATGTGGAGAGCATATATTATTGAATAAAAAGGTGTTAGTTTGACAAAAAGATATATAAATTCAGCATTGAGCGGCTTGTCTCACAACAAAATTTCTCCCTGGTTCCATTGACTTCAATGGGTTGCACCTGGCCTGAGGTGATATAAAATAGTGACGTACAGAACAGCGTTAGCCTGGCTTAAGCTGGCCATAGACGCAAAGATCCGATTGTACGAATCATCGTAAGATCGGACTTTCCCATCTCCCGACCTGCCACTAACCATTCCGATCAAATAAAGTAGAAAAGAACAGATCAGCAGATGTTCTGCCCCTGACAGCAATTGTACGAAAGTTATGTCCGACCAAAGCTAGTGACAGACTTCCTCTGAAAATCGTACGATCGGCAATACACGCAGAGATATTATCGGCAGCCGACAGAAATCTTTTAACCTGTCCGATCGACCAAACGACGAAAAATTTCGTGACTCTCCACACACGGTCCGAAAATCGTACGAATCCTAGATTCGTACGATCAGATCTTTGCGTCTATGGCCAGCTTTAGACTAGTGATGCACCAAATCCAAGATTCGGCCTTCTCCAGCAGGATTCGGATTCAGACGAATTCAACTGCCTGCCCACCCGAATTGGAATCCAAAAAAAAAAAAAAAAAAAAAAAAATCACCTGACTTTTCATCACACAAACATGAAAAGCAAAAATGTTTTAACCAAGTGCTGTGCGTGCGGTTCTTTCCCCTGATTTCCGTATGCAAATTAGTTTGGATTCGGTATTCAGCAAAATCTTCCACAAAGGATTCGGGATTAAAAATAGAGGATTCAGTGTATCCCTAGCTAAGGAAAAAAAATAAAATAACACAAATAGTCTTCTAGAGAAAACTGGTTGAGGTAGAAAACCACTGTCACTCCTTATATGGGTATATGTTGCATATGTAGAGGTGACAGGAAGACCTCCATTCAAAATTTCTCATTTTGGCATTTCTGGGCAGAGGTGACAGGCGGGCATTTTAACCATGGCTTTTTTTGGTTTTCTTTTAATTCGTCTGTGTTTTACTCTGAGTGATAAAAACAATAGATCTAAAAAGAAAATCCATGGCAATTATACTGGGACAGACTCAGCCAATCAGCAACAGGCCGGCTGCAAGGACAATACACCGACACGTTATCAAACTTTCAGAAGAGCTGAGGCTTCCCCTCCAGTTCCTTATAACATGCCTAACTGCACGCATCTTTATTTAAAAGTGCCAATTGTCAGCGTGTAAGAGGCGTGGTGTGCGGTTCAGGAATGTCCGATTACAGAGAGGTGAGGGGGGTGACAGCAGTGAGACAACTTGTATGCCTTATTAGTATTACTCGCACTTACCTTGTTGAGGTAGCTGTTGACAACATGCTGGAAGGGATAGGGATAAACCTTCCTCACCTCCACGGCGATCCCCATAGTACCAAACCCAGCTGCCAGCACCCACTCCGCCTCCTCCCCAATTCTTCCCTCCCCACCTGCTCCTCCGTCACTCCCCCTATTCTCCTTTACTTCGCCTTTTTCATTTCGAGGGCGCCATGTTTTGAAACCCTCCTGTAGAATAACTTTATTAACAAGGGACAAAGGAGACGTGCGAGCACACGTGTGCCCACAGCCTGCCAGTGCAAACAGAGCACGTATGCTGCCCACAGTGTAGATGTCCGAGCTTAGTGTTGGGTTGTGACTGAGCAGGCGCATAACTTACTCATCTTATCAGCGCACAGGAAGGGGAGGGTTTTTTTCTTGCAAAACTGCTGCTGCTTTTGGACTTTGTTTGAATATATAAATGCTGCACCACAACAATGGGTGTTTTGAATAGAAATGTATAGTTGTACAAATATGAATGCATTATGCTTAGAGGGGTTATAGAGTGTTATACACCCAAATATATATATATAATATAAATTGCATTTCTTCTTGCATAGTGAAGTAAAATGTCAGTGTTTTACCCCATCCTACAATATGGCAAGCATTTTATTTATTTATTTATATATTTTTGCAAAAAACGGTTAGTGGGGAAAAAAAATTTATTTTAAAGGGATGGTTCACCTTATAGGTAACTTTTATTATGATATAGAAGGGCCAATTCTAAGCAACTTTTCAAATGGTCTTCATTATTTATTTTCTCTAGTTTTCTAGTTATTTACTTTTTTGTTCTGACTTTTTGCAGCTTTCCAATGGGCGTCGCCAGGCCCGGACTGGCAATCTGTGGGTTCTGGCAAATGCCAGAGGGGCTGCTTTAAGGTCCCATAAAAAGTCGGTATTTAGTGGCCTGGTGGGGTCTGTTTGGGCCTCTATGTACCTGAAATGCCAGGGCCTATTTTAATTCTCAGTCTGGACCTGGGCGTCGCTGACCCCATCTAAAAAGCAAATACTCTGTAAAGCTACCAATGTATGGTTATTGCTCATTTGTAATTGATCATCTTTCTATCCAGGCCCTCTCCTATTCATATTCCATTCTCTTATTCAAATCAGTTCATGGTTGCTAGGGGAATTTGAACCCTAGCAACCAGATTACTGAAACCATACCTTCCAACATTTTAAAAGTAAAAAGAGGGACAAAAACATTTTTTTGACCACGTCCCTTTCTGTGGCCTGCCATGTTCATTTTACAAAATTTGGCAGGTTATGAAAGTTTGAAAATTTATCTAAAATGTTTTTTTTGTGTCTCAAAATTGTTACAAAGTACCTTATTTGCACCTGTTAGCTGTTCTATGCTCTCTGCTAAAAGCCAATTGAGTGAGAAACTTTGTTTCTTTTTCTGGCTGTTCAGTGCAGAGAAAATAGGGACTTTCCAGTACAAATGAGGGACTGCGGGTTGAGCTGTCAAAAGAGGGACTGTCCCTCCGAAAAAGGGACAGTTGGGAGGTATGCTGAAACTGCAAACTGGAGAGCTGCTGAATAAAAAGCTTAATAATTTAAAAACCTTAAATAATAAAAAATGAAAACCCATTGCAAATTGTCTTTGAATATCCCTCTCTACATCATACTAAAAGTTAATTTAAAGGTGAACAACCCCTTTCAGTTAACTTTTAATATGTTATAGAATGACTAATTCTAAGCAACTTTTCAGTTGGCCCTCTCATATGCCTTTTTCTGGTCATCCTTTCCAGCTCTCAAATGGGGATCACTGACTCCATCTAAAACAAATGCTCTCTAAGGCTACAAATGCACCTTTGCATCTTTTCATTGCTCCTCTTTCTATTCAGACCCCCTCCTATTTAAATTCCATTCTCTTATTCAAATCAGAGCATGGTTGCTAGGATAAATTGAACCCTAGCAACCAGATTGCTAACATTGCAAACTGGCTGCTGAATAAAAAGCTAAATAACTCAAACACCACAAATACTATAAAATACCAACTGCAAATTGTCTCACTCTCTACGTCATACTGACACAAGTGAGTTCAGACGGTCTGGACTGGGTTTTAAATGGGACCTGGCACTTCAAGTACACAGAAGCCTAAACAGTCACTCGCCATCTTGGCATCTTACACCAGCCCCTCTGGCATTTGTCAGAATCCACAGATTCAGTTGAGGCCTGGAGTTCAGGTACCCACTCCTGTTAAATATGCCCAAAGTGTATTTTCTGATTCCCTAGATTTAGCTGACTTTTTGTAATATGCTTTGAAGGAAAGCTATGGAGGCATTTTATTGCCAATAGATTAGCTGCAATAGTGCAAGCTAGAATGCTATATTTATTCAGTAGAATGTTTTACCATAAAAAGCCCTAAAAGCTCTCTGTTTGTTTAGGATAATAGCTGCAGTATTGCTTGGTGTGACATCATTTCCTGCCTGAGTCTCTCCCTGTTCATTCATAGCTCTAGAATCAGATTACAGGGGAGGGGGGAAGAGGAGCAAACTGAGCATGCTCACGCCTGGGGCAAGGAGGTTTAAGATGAAGGCAGGAAGTCTAATACAGTAGTCCATGTGTACACAATAGAAGGAAAGAAATGCAGTGTTTCTTTTGACAGGGGACTTAGAGCAGCACTACTTTGAAGGTTTACTGGTATATTTAAGTGGACCTTTCTGATAAGGCTTACTCAGTTTTAACCTTTCCTTCTCCTTTAAGGGTTCTTACACACAAGTGTTTATTCATGTGGTTCTTTGCAGTGGATCCTTCATGATTTCCATATCAAGGAACCATATCAAGAAAGGCAGCCTGTTCTATTCAGTGAGTCTGTACTAACTACTGGAGGGAAGCTCAAATGCAGGTTAGATACAACTTTATGCGTTTTACCTGTATTAAAGAAGTCCTAAATACGTTTTGCTACTATGGGTAAAGCCACACAATAGAAATAGTAAAGTAGGTGTTATTGGAAGCAATGGAATTTATTTTAGCTTGTGGCATGACCCTGACAAGCAGGGTTGCTCTTGCCATGAGGCAAAGTGAGAACCTTTCCTCAGGTGGCAGTGAGTGGCCAGTTACAAGGGACAATAACTTTAAGAGACAAATTAACTTTTTTTAAACTGCAAATTCAGCTCAGCTATAGCGCTCGTTGCACTAGTAATGCAGCCCCCTTTGAACCGCTCTGTAGACAATATAACAATGTAGCAGAAGCCAGTCTTATCCAGCCATAACTCCAGTGCCACAATGCCTTGCATGTTCTTTTACAGGTCTTCTAATCTGCTAAATTGTTACAAGAGTCAGAGCCAGCAGTGTACAGTCAGCATAGTCTCAAGTTTAATACACAATACTGTGTGTCATAAACAGTGTGTTTTCCAATTAGTAGAATGGCAAATTAACCTTTGACCAGTCAAAAAACTGATAAGTGATCATTTATAATCCAGTCTAATGTCTGTTTTGGATTATCAACCAATCCAAGGCCTGCATATCTTCTAAAATTATCTAACTAATAAGCTTCTTGTAGGCCTTATAGAGTGATAGCAAAGCCATTCATTGGGGGAGTTTACTAAAAGGCAAAACATACATTGAAATAGGAAACTTTATTTTTCTTGTGGGGTATTTCTTGGCCTGCTTCAATGTTAAGGATAGGCATAAGAGGCACTTTATACCTGAAAATGTATGTTAGGGTCCTATTTGTGGAACCACTATTAAACAAAGAGAAGACAGGTATAGGGGCATTAAGAAAAATACTATGCAAGAAAGTGCTTTAGCTCTCTATTGCCAATTTATTGCAAATGGTTATGTGTTTAACAGGAAGCACCTAACCAAGTGAGACATTGTTAAGGGAGTAATCAAAACACGCTGCAAGCACAACACCAGAAGGGAAATAAACATACTACATCATATAACATTCGTTTGGTACCACTTTATATCAGTAACCAATCAAATTTACACATGTCCAGGGAAAAAGAGAAGTGAGTAATGACACATTAGGCAGCTGTTTAGGGTAACAACGAGTTGCTTTCCACTGTTTGTCTAATTAGCTGACTGATATAAGTAGGGTTTATCTTGCATTTTTACTTCCTTAAATACTAGAGATAAAGAACGGAGCACAATGCAAAAGCAGAGCTGAACTGCTGAGTTACTTTATTGCTCACACGACGTGTTTTAAAAGCGATAAAGCCTTTATCAAGTGACACTTGTCACACTAGCAATAAAATGATTCCGCAGTGCCAATGCTAAGCTCTTGTATTGGCATGTGCATTGCTTGGGAAGAAGTACTGCAGTATGCACACCAAGAGAGTTAAATTATTTGCTGTTTGAGGCAAACCACTCTTCCCATTATTGATATTCCCTTAAATAGGCAGTAAATAATGTGGGCACATATTACTGCTCACAGACTATCCTTCTCTGCATATGATCTGCCTACACTACATGGCCAGCTAATTCTACCTAGGTAAGAGTCTGTTCTATGCTTTTATTTCATAGCTATTCTGCAGTAATAATTTTTGTACAAATATGTTTCATGCACAACATACAAGGGTTCGTTGACAAACACAACTGCAAGTGTGGCTTGATAAAATGGACGCAAAATTGCACGTGCATCAACATCATTCATAATATGTAGTAATGCCAATAGCTACTTATTGTGCCAAGTGAATCACACAATACTACGCCATTTAAACTCAAATCGTGGAAATTTCCATCCATTTCCATCTCAACTTGTGCAAGTTTACCAAATGGACCTTACTTTTGTATCCACGTTGGTGTGTTGGGTGTTTGTACTTATTTAAATAACAGTTTTGGTGCAATATGGTGAGCTTTTCATTGCATTGATCTCCAACCAGTAGTTAGGGTTGCCTCCAAACTCCTTTAATACCGGTCACATAATGAATTCACATCCTGCATGGCTAATAAGCGATTCATTTAGATGCATGCTGCAGACCAAACTGATTTATGTGCAGCCATGCAGCTTGCATCTACTAATTAGTTATGCAGGATGTGGTTTCAGTATGTGGCCGGTATTCAAGGGGTGAGGTGGCAAACCTACCAGTAGTACTGAAATTCTTAAAGGAGAACAAACCCCCCTAAAGAGAAAAGGCCCATAGTCCATAACTGCAAAATGTGTCCCATCCAAAGTAGCACAGCGAAGCTCATGGACATCATCTTCCGCATCATCGGATCCTCTAAATACTAGACTGCTCCAACTGCACATGGGCCAAATAGCTCAGTGTCAGCATCCCCTTTCCGAAGAAAGATGCCGAATTAGGAGTGTGACATTCAGGGACACTTTTTGCAGTAATGGACTATGCAGGGAGGAAGCAGGATTGGGGACAATGGGTAGGGTAGTAGATGGGGCTTTCTCTTTTAGGGGGTTTAGTTCTCCTTTAACTCTTATCATTAACTGCATTTACTGATCAACCAAGGCACCATCTTTCTGCTCTTGAATTCTGTTTGACCTTAAATGCCGTGTTCCATAGTGTCTATCTGTATTTGTATGGTATCTCTGTATTGCACTCATATAGAACCTAGAGGTTGTATTTAAACATTATCATCTTGAGTATAAATGTATAGATAGGAAACAAAGGAATGTTTTAGAGTGTTAGTGACAGCATATCTGGCATGGCTGGCGTCCTTTCTCATCACAAGCAGGGCATCGCAAGGACTTATAAGACTCTTTAAAGCGGTTTGCCAACATGGAAAACTTGCTCCCATGGCACAAAGAACACGGAGTGCAGCCAGATCCTCTGCACTGGGGACACTGACAGCTCTCGTCATCTTCCTGAAAATACACACAGGAGATAACATGAGAAATATGTATTCTACTAACAATGGAAATCACAGCCATTGCAATAGTTACCTTTCTTTTGTGAAAAAATACAAGGAATGCATTATGTATTGTAAATGGGTTGGGCCACAAACAAATGGTGTAAAAATGCAGGAAGACAAAGTCAAGCGGGATGTACATGTAAAATTAGTTTTAGTGTAGTCACTCAAGTTTTGTTGCAATTTTTTCCCATGTTTGATTTAATAATAAACCAAATTTAGTGGAAAACCACTTATATGACAGTAGATCCCAGTAAAATCTGGGCCCCCCTGACTTAGTGGATTATGGGCAAGTGTAGTACAAGAATGGACTAGTCATCCTGAATGTTTGGGAACTGAGTTTTTCCGGATAAGGAATCTTTCTGAAAGTAAGACCTCCATACCTTAAGTCTACTAAAAAATCATATAAATCTGGGGGAAAAGGAACTGATTTTTTTTAAAAAAAAACAAGATAAGGAGGAAACAAAACCAAAGTTCACTTTGCAGATTAAGTTGAGTAAATGAATGAGGTGTAATGACTGTAGCAAACTTAACGTAAGTGAGCAGTAAATATGTAAAAATACCTGTATATTTTGCTCTTCGGGGTGTTTGTGTCCTTCTGTTAATGTAGAGGGTGGTTCCTCTTCATTCATTTGTCTCCTGCCTTTGTAGAGGCGGTTCTGGCTTTCAGGGGAACCCCTTTTGTCCACTGGAGTACGTATAATCTTTAAATTATTGGTATAGATTATGATCGTGCTGAAGTCTATCACATCACTCTAAAAAAAGCAATAGTACAAGCAGTAATAAAATATAGAACAAATACAATGGCTCGCTTTGGATGCAAAACACCAGTTTTTTTACTGGCTGACATTTTACCCAGAATTCCAATGTAATTGTGATTACACTCAATGGGTCCCTATTGTGCATGCTGTGTACAATTATGCTGTATTTCCACCAGAAACACAGTGTTAAAAGCAGTGTAAAATAAATAAAAATGCGTATTTTCTTTAATGCCGCCAGATCAGCATACAGGTATGGAACCTGTTATCCAAAATGTTTGGGACCTGAGGCTTTTTGGATAACGGATATTTCTGTAATTTGGATCTTCACTACTACAAAAATAATTTTGCCTCCAATAAGGATTAATTATATTTTAGTTTGGATCAAGTACAAGACATTCTTTTATTATTACAGAGAAAGGGAAATCTTTTTTAAAAAAAATTATTATTTGGATAAAAGAGTTTATGGGAGATGGCCTTCCCTTAATTTGGAGCTTTTTGGATAACAGGTTTCCTGATAAAGGATCCCATATAATGGCAATAAATGGGAACATTTCAGGTGGCAAGTAAATTCTGATGGTAAAAAAATGGAGTAAGTGGCAATGGATGGTCATCATCTTTAAAACAGTGTGCTTTTCATGCTGAATTTTTAAGTGAAAAACATTTGATCCAAAAATTAATACAGAACATGAGAAATATGGCATTTTTACATAGTGATACAAAGTGCTAAACTGGATGCAATATTAAGCATATTTAGACACACTTCGGAAAGATACTTGTGTACATGCTCTTTGCAAAATGCAGTGCCAATAAGCTCCTTCAGTCTGCTTTGATGAATCACGTGCAACTAAAGAGCTTGTACCTGGGGTAATTCCAGAGTTCTCGGAATATGGACAGTCATATTTTTTTGCTTCAAAAAAAGTCTTTATTGGCTTCACTTTAAAACAGGCAAAAGGATCAAAAAACCTGACAAATTTTGGGCTCTTATGCCTTTAATTTTCAGCAAGGGTTCTCTTGTATCAGTATGTGCACTTGTACCACCCCAAAATTATGCCTTTCCACAACCATTTAAGGGGCGTTAAATTACCATTTTGTAAATTACATAGTAGCCTATTCTTATCAACATTATCCACTGTTTATACTGTATATGCTATTTAATAGCGTTTTTTGAATTATTCATAAATGCTCATAAGTGGTTAACGGGCCACCAACCCCAGTAACCAAGATTCTGATCTGCAGCTTCAGTTTTATTGTTGCTGTTACTCTTCGTGGGAACTATGTTTAAAAATATGAAGATGACTTTTTTTTATTATAGTTACAAATATAAACAATCGCCCTGGCCTGCATACATCCTCCAAAGACCTTTTGCTGTATTCTGTTGTCAGCTACACTGTGCCCTACAGTAAATTTTGCAAATTGATTGTGTTGTGGAAAGAGCCTGTTTTTTTTATTCAGTTCACAGTGATATACTGTTTTTCAGATGTGATTAGAAGCAAAGTAAACTAACTGCGAGCCGCCAGACTCCTGGCTTCATATATTATATCATATAAAGATATAAGTATTGGGAAAATGCTTAAAGTTCTCATTTACATATCTAGAGTACTCAAGTTAAGATTCTCGGGGCTTTAAAATATGAAACATCACGATGAATGAGATAGGAATGGATGTTTTATGTGTTTTTCCATAGGAGCATAAAAAGTGTTTGTTTTGCTTTACCATGCAAGTCTTGTAAGGTTTCAGTTTAGAATAATTTCTACAATCTGCTTTCAAGTGATCATATGGGGTCAGACTGGAGGCAAATAAGCAGTGTTCTGGGGAGACTCCAACAAAGTCCTTGGGTTTAACTCTAACCATGTTGTTATATATTAGAAATGACCTACAACTCATATCTCGCAGAAACTTAATGACTGAGAATGATGGGATTTGTAGGTCATTAACAGTTGGCGTCCTATAGTTCTTTCATCTTTAAATTAAATTCTTGTGCCTTTGAAATACCAACAGGCATATAATTAAATGAAATGAAAACTATCATAAAGGAGAGATAAAGATTGCCAAGGGTTTTACAGTGTTGGAAAGTATTATACCATGCATTGCAGGTTTGGATTAACATGACTGTATACATTCTAGAAACCCTGCTTTAATGCATAGGATTGCAACTTTGTTGCTGGAATTTACATCTATCTATTGCATGCCATATTTTTCTGCTCGGTTACATTTATCCATTTAGAACATCATACTATTATATTTTGTGGGTAATGGATCCGCTTCTGTCAACTGATCATCACCCCTTTCTGTCCCATCCCCTCTGTTCTGCTTAATAGTGAGCATTGATGCTGCCTTGCCTGAGTGTAATCTGGCCATAGCACTTTCTGCATGGGTTTATATAATTTCCCCATGTCTGCTGGCTCACCCCCAACACATGTCCCAAAATCATGGGAAGTTAATTGGCTCCTGATAATATCAACCCTAATGTGAGTGTGATAAGGAAGGAACTTAGATAATATGCTGCCTTATATAAATAAAATAATGTTTTGTTGAACAAAAGGTCTGTGTCTCTGTTCCACACTGCCCTGATGGCATGCTGCACAATTTTGCCACCTCTTTTGTACTTCTTCATGTGATTTGTTTTAGCTGACAGTATGAGGACCTCAGTATCCACAGTAACAACCTTCCGCTCAATAGGAGCTTTTTCTATTCTGATGAAACAATGGAGATGGGACTTAATGCATAAAACAATAAGACAGACAGGAGTGCAGGGGCATGGTACACAGATAAGTCAATTATTCAGGAGCCAGTACAAGTGTGGTCCATATATATTGCTTTAAGTGTTTTTCTCCCTTTTTGTAGTGCTTTATTGTAGTATTAATATACATATGGAAAGTTCTCTCTGTAATCCTACGGTATCAACTAACAACTACAGCTTACAAAACCACACATATGATACAGTATCTGGGGTGCTTTGTCATCATATTACACCAAACTCACAGGTCTTTGGTGATGAACAAAAAATACAAGTTTATTGAACTGACCGAAACATTGGTTCAATAAACTTATATTGACCTTTGAGTTTGGTGTAATGTGATGTTTTATAATCTACAGACTCCTGCACCCAGGCATATAACCTTGTTTAACGGAGTGCACACTTTTGGTATGGGACATGTTATCCAGAGTGCTCAGGACCTGGGGTTTTCCAGATACCGGATCTTTTGATCATTTGGCTCGTCATACCTTAAGTCTACCAGAAATCATGAAATCATTAAATAAACCCTATAGGCTGATTTTGCTTCCAATAAGCATTAATTATATCTCAGTTTGGATCAAATACAAGATACTTGTACAAGGTACAAATAATTCAGATCTTTCTGGATAAAGGGTTTCTGGATAATGGATCCCATTCTTGTATATATAAACCAGTATCATAAAAACAGACATACTCCCAAACTTCATAATGCAATGAAAAAAAGGAAATAAATTTACTGTCAATGTTTCGGCCCCATTTGGGACCTTTCTCAAGACTTAACATGATAACATTAAGGGGCACATTTATCAAGGCTCGAAGTGAATTCGAGGGAATTTTCAAAGTAAAAAAAATTCAAAGTAATTTTTTGGATACTTCGACCATTGAATAGGATACTACGACTTCGAATTTACTTCAAATTCAATTCGAAGTAAAATAGTTAGAATATTTGATAATCAAAGTACTGTCTCTTTAAAAAAAACTTTGACTTCAATAGTTTGCCAAATTAAACCTGCCGAAGTGCTATGTTAGCCTATGGGGACCTTCTACAAACTTTTTCCAAGTTTTTACACATCGAATTAAAATCCTTAGATCTATCGCTGAAATCCTTCGAAACGTTCGATTGGAAAGATTTTAATTGGATCGATCGATTGCCAAATTTGTTGAAAAAACTTCTAAGTCGATATTCGAATTCGAAGTATTTAAATTCGATGGTCGAATTTCGAAGTATTTTCAACTTCGAAATTCGACCCTTGATAAATCTGCCCCTAAGTCTTGAGAAAGAGAGACCGAAACTTTGACAATAAATTTCTTTCCTTTTTTTCACCGCATTATGAAGTTCCGGAGTGCATCTGTTATTATGATACTGGTCTATTTCCCATGGGACTGCACACTGGCATGAACTGTGTTGGATCAGAGTGCACCAGGTATGCACAGTGGAATAAACCAACACTAATAAGAAATATTGGAGTGCTTATCTTCTTTTTCGCTATATATAAATATATATATATATATATAGAGATATAGCTAGATACACACACACATGTATATACACACCATTAAGCATTTTGCTCCTTTTACCCAAAAACCCATCTTGAAATCTTGTTTTTTTCAGCAATCTCTCTACTTTGTCAACATGTCAACTTCAATTCTATAAAATACATCTTTTCTATTCATTTACTAGGGGAAAAAACTCTGCAAGATGGATTTGATGTTAAGGGCTTCCCAAAGTATTCAAGGCTTGAAGTCTAGGGTTACCAGACATCCCTATACCTCAGATGTCTAGGGTTTCGGTTTTCCCAAACAGTTTCATGTTGTGTTGTTAATGTGTTGTTGCCACAGTAAGGCTGGTAGTTACTGAATAACAAAAATCCAGATATTATTTAATATCACATCTCTATAACTTTTTTATGTATCTTTTATGTGCCTAACGCAATAACCTTGCCCCAGAGCAAATTCTTCAGAAAAGTTTTAAAGGCCCACCATACAAACCACATGTAAGCATAGGAGGAAGTTACACCCTTTTTGCAATAAGCTGGACCATGAATTGCTCATTTCTACTTACTGTCATGGAAATTTGACAACACTTAATTGGAGACAAGGCTGATAACATTGTGTTCTATAGTGTTACGACTGACAGTCAACGGTATCTAGGATTTTCAATCGGAATGAATGATGCCAAATTCATTTGATTTAAATATTGTATATGCAAATATTGTATATGACAGTACCTATTGTGCTTTGTTTAGAGAACATCTACTCAAATTTTTTTCCTAGTAAATATCCCCCTACATTTCCAAATGATCCGAAAACAGGGAGACCATAAAACCATGGTAATTCTGCTGTGAAACTTTGTCCAGCTAGTTTTCCTATTGCTTCAAAATAACATGATCATAAATACCTTTGCTGTTTATTTCAAGTTCCTGCACCAACGTTTAGTATCTATGATGTATAAATGTATATCAACCAAAATGTTGTCAAACCATGATAGAATTTAAATCAAATCAATGAAAAAGTAATGTAATATCTGTGCATCATGCAAGATTCTTTTTACTTACAGTCTGGTTAATTCCATGGCCATCCGACAAGATTGAGTCACCTGATAATCTATAAGTAGTACCGTCTCTGAAAACACTTATTCTTTTGGCTGTCAGATGGGTAGTTGGATAGAACCGTGGATGGACCTCTCCTGAGCTGTAATATTGCTCAGAGTGTTCAAAACTTTCATGTACAAAGCTATGTGGATATTCTTCATCCGGAGACTCCAGTTCATGGCCATCTTCAAACACCTGCTTCAAAACCCTTCCGCTGTACGCTGACGATATTTTAAACCTCACTTTACGAGGCCTCTCTTCATGTCGTTGGCTTAATTTTCTCTGAAGTTCCTCCATGAACGGTGAGCTGAAAGGGTTTCTTTATCATTAATTTTGTTTTACTGTGAAGCTGTGTGCCTGCATCTTGTAGAATAAACTTTCCAGTGCTCTCTTTATGCCTTGCTGCATGCATGAATAATACATTAGGGGCTTAATATTCTCTCATGTAACAGTAGAATCCACGGGACCTTATTAAGAATTAATTGGGACTCATGAAAAAAGTAATAGAATATCATTGGGGTTGAGTACAGCACCTTACTTCTGCTCCCTCTAATTGTGCAAGAGTTGGATAGCAAACACTGCAAACGCAACAGGGCAAAGATGAAATAAAGTTGGAAAGTTGTTAACCTCTTGTGCTCATTCTTTATGTACATGATTATTTTAATGAATATGAAGCTTTTTTCAATTTGTTGCTAGTGTTCGTCATATAACTATTAAAGCTTGTGTAAAGAAATAAATGTTATAAGGGGGTAATTGGGCTGCAGCAGAGCTCAAAAGTGCAGTACAAAATGCTGAACATGCTCAGTGTGGGAGACAACATTCGATAGAGCATTCAGTAGATTGAGATGGCACCCTTGATCTCTGCTCTGCTACTCTCCTTTTTTCAACAGGCAATACAAACGTGGAACATATGGGGGTGCATACCGGTGGGGATTATGTAGGGAGGGAGAGCTGTCAGCAAATACTAAGGTTTTCGTGATTCAAAATCTTTTGGGGTTTTAAGTAGCAGCAGCCAGGATGACTATTCTACAATGTCTACAGGCCAAGGGAGCTAGCTGCAACATATTTTATTAAAAGGTAACATAAATTGGACTGACTGAAGGCAACAATTCAAAAAGAAAATTGAATGGGATGTTTTCCAGCACAGAAAAAGAGCCAGAAAAATTTCATGAAAGATTTACTTTTACGACAAGCTTTTTCTTCAACTTGGAAGTATTAATTGACAATACACTTCAAAGGCTTTTAAAGAGAACTAAACCCTTACATTGAATATGGTAAAAATGCCATATTCTACATACTAAACTTATTGTACCAGCCTAAAATGTCAGCATCTTAATAGTAGCAATGATCCAGGACTTCAAACTTGTCACAGGGGGTCACCATCTTGGAAAGTGTCTGCAACACTCACATGCTCAGTGGGCTCTGAGCAGCTGTTGAGAAGGTAAGCTTAGGGGTCATCGCAAATTTACAAGCAGAAAATGTGGTTTGTCTGTAATATAAGCTGATGCTACAGGGCTGATTATTAAATGCTGGTGCTAATTGCACTGGTTTCTGAGCTGATATGTAGTCATGATCTGAAGTACTAATCACCTAATATTGTGACATTTCTATTCTATATATGCAGTATATTGTGAGTTGGTCCCTAAGCTCAGTAAGTGACAGCAACACAGAGCATGTGCAGTGAATAATCAGAAAAGAAGATGGGGAGCTACTGGGGCATCTGTGGAGGCAAGATCCTCCCTACTAAAGGACTGTGGTTGTCTTGGGCTGGTACAGAAGCCCAAAACATAATGTACAACATTTCTAGCCTACTTCTTTAGTTAAGCTTTAGTTCTCCTTTAAACAAGTGACCAGTAAATGCTTCCTGCCTATGGGTTAGGAGTTGATTAGACCAGAAGCAAACGTTGCTCTGTTTATTACATTTCCCAATGTACAACTTATTTGTTAACATAGTGCAAAGCTCAAAGTGCAAACTGGCCTTCTTTTTATTACCCACAACAAAGTGTTTTTTTTTATAGAATTTCAGCATAATAGTGGACACCCATTATGAAGCAATATTTGTAGTAGTAACAAGGAATAGCCTATGAGGCAGGTATGCTGATTAAAAGAAATGTAATTGTATTTAAGTGCAAATAAATTACTTTTGAGCAGCATACCTGCCTCATAGGCTATTCCTTGTTACTACTACAAATATTGCTTCCGGTTGAACCTGTACCTGTTGGCGGGGTACATTACAAGGGAGAAGCCGACAAATCGCTTAAAGAACACAAGGTAACAGTCACCCCTGCATAATGGACACCCATTATGTTGTTTCCACTGCACCAATATGGATTTAAATTATAATCCATCATTGGTGGCATACATTTTGTACTTTCATGTATGTACCAGTGGCATCACTTCGAGTGCATTGTTAATAATGGCATTATCATCTAATTCATCAAATTACCGCTTTTGACTCGACCCCATTGCCAGAACTAGGGGTAGACAGAAGAAGCACCTGCCTAGAGTGCAATGATGAGGGGTGCTGGCCCAGAACCTTTTGAAGAGTTTTCTGCCTACCTCGTCTCGGGTTTCTTGCTCCCACTGCCTTCTACGCTTGTAATCACCCCTCCTGCACACAATGTTACAGGTGCCCAGCTGAGTTGCCTTTGGCACCCTGTTGGCTTGGCCCACCTCTGCATGTATGAACACAAGTACCCTCCCTACTTGCATTTAAACAGGTAACTAGTAAATTCTACCTTCTGATTGGTTACTAGGGGTTACTGCCCCTGGGCAAAATGAGTACCTTTTATTACATAACCCTAATAATGTCTTATGTAGTTATCATATAACAGTCTTTTGGATATGGCAGCATTACTGATAGTAAATGCTACTCTATCCAAGTCCATCCCACCATGTGAAAATACTTATCCATTCCAGTCACATGGAAGGCGTTGTCAATGTATATATCTGATAAGTAACTGCAAACAGAATTGTGGAATCACACCAACATTTAACATGACGTATGATCATAGCAGTCTCATTATTACCCACTTAAAAAAGCAGTTGAGCATGATTCATTGAGCATGAAGTCACCTTATTAGCATGCATGGATAAAGGCTATAACCCGTAATGAAAGCCTGAATGTTGACAGTGTGTAGGATTTTGTAAACATATTTATATTCATCAACACTAACCCATGTAAATGTACATGGAATAGCAAATGCTGATATAAGAAAAAGCAACACAGAATGTCACGTTGAAAAGGTTTGCTCATAATGCCCTGGAATGGTTTTTATTATTATGCAATTAAGAAGCTTTTTAAAATAATGACTTGACTAACTCTTGAGTAACTACTACATTAAATAAGCAAATGGGTTTAATTCTGCAATTTTATTTCTGTGATAATTACAAGGCTCTTAGATATATGAATATTCACTCACAGATCATCACACACTATGATCCGCACAGTGTAGAACTGCAATGGCTTCTGTGAATAAATTAAGAAATACAGCATTTTTAATGCAATACATGGCATGAATGTGTTGGAAAGTTATTTATTTAATGCATTTCTGACTTCTAGTTGCTACAGATTCCTGTATAGTCAGACGACAGGTGCTACATAGACACAGACACCTGGCAATGTTTTACGTTTGTGCAGCACAACTGCACAGCACTTATTTAAAAACATAAATCGCACAAGTGTGCCCATAACAATTTTTCAGCAATTAGTTTTGATCTGTATAGCAGTTTAAAAATTAAAGCAAAGTAGTGACTTCTTGCTATGGGCAATTGCACTAGAGAAATGTAGCACCTGAATTGTAGCTTATTAAATTAGCAGTAAAGTCCCCGAAATGACATTCATAGACTTTAGCTCAGCAATCAGGGGCATAACTACAGAGGAAGCAGACCCTGCAGCTGTAGGGGGACCCAGGAGGTATAGGAGTCCCATTTTCTTATACCCGCACCCCACCCATACCCATGACCCGCAACCCAAAATTTTCCCCCACTGATCAGCTACCCAACCCGCAATAGGCCAAGTTACCTTCCGACCCGGGACATGCGAAACCGGACGTGATGTCACTTTGGACAGGAAGTGACGTCACTCCGGTGCCATATCCAAAAGAAAATAGAAAAAGAACTGCTACAACTACAGGGGATGGTGGGAGAGCTCATGAATGATGTACAATGATGTACAAGTATGAGTGCCTAAAAGTAGGGATGCACCGAATCCAGGATATGGTTCAGGATTCCGTCAGGATTCGTTTTCGGCCAAATCCTTCTGCCCAGCCGAACCGAATCTGAATCCTAATTTGCACATGCAAATTAG
This sequence comes from Xenopus laevis, assembly GCF_017654675.1. NCBI lineage: Eukaryota > Metazoa > Chordata > Amphibia > Anura > Pipidae > Xenopus > Xenopus laevis. The sequence continues at coordinate 47,271,223 of NC_054375.1, forward strand.
GGGCGGGGAGGGTAATCACGCAACTTTTTGTCACAAAACAAGGAAGTAAAAAATGTTTTCCCCTTCCCACCCATAATTTACATATGCAAATTCGGATTTGGTTCGGTATTCGGCCGAATCTTACAAGAAGGATTCGGGGGTTTGGCCGAACCCAAAATTGTGGATTCGGTGCATCCCTACCTAAAAGTTTCCAGAGCCCTTTATTGCAAAATGTTTCCCCCATCACAGTTGCCAGCACTCTAAATGGAGGATTCATTTCACAATGAAACTGCAGGGTCTAGGTGCATGACCTAATTGCAGTAAGTATTTTTTTTTTTTTGCATAATATTGTATGTGTATCATAGTACAATTCTTCCTTAGCTATACGAGAATATTTATTGAATTTCATGGAAAAACACTTTATTTCATGTTGCCCAAACTTGTCATCCAGTTGAACAGGCAAAAAAACACTTTCGGCTCATAATGAAGAAGCACTTTTCTGTACATGCCCAGAGCAGTAACTGACCAAAATCAATATTTATTATGGGTAGAGCAGATTTCTCCCTTGGAAAAAAATACCTTAACCTTATCACCGTTTTTTAACTTTAGGACACAAACAAATTGCATCAGGGCCTGGTAGAGAGCATTGCTGTGGATATACAACATAATCCACAGCTCTCTCTCGTCTACTACGTATTTTGTCATAGCCTTTGGATTAAAGGATAAGTCAGATTTGTATAAAACGCTCAGTGATGAGATATGTTTCACAGGTGGCCAGGATCTGTAACTCCCAAGATAACACCATTCACTGCTGTGTGCAGCCTGTCCTCATGTAATAGCAAATATGATCAATTGAACTCTGTCATTTCTTTTGATTTGATCAGCTACAGTACTTTTAAAAGCTATTTAGCTGCTCCACAGTTCCTTGCCATGCATAACATGTTGCTGAAGGCTACTTCTGTGGCTTTAATTCTCTTAATGCCCTTCAATGGTGGGAGGGGGGTCCTCAACTTTTTTCCTTACAAAATCCACACCCAATGGAAAGAGTTCCAGGGGGTTGCCAAATAAGGGCTGCCATTTGCTATTTCGTAAACCCATGTGGATGGCCAGCTTAAAAGAGGTCCTATTTGGCAGTAACACAGCAAAAGAACAGGACTATTTGGCCAAAAGTATTAAAAAAAGTTAAAAAAAAGTATTTTATTCACCATAGTTAAAAGTATAAGTACATCTCCATAGGCCCTACGCCATATGTTATCTAAGCCGAAAAAAAGTGATCAAAATGCTTATGTAGTGATGTGAAAATCTTAGACACCCTTGCACATTACAGACAGGCACATCCCTAGTTATATGGATGCCTAAAAGGTCCTTATGGGGACTTTGTGCTTATGTAACCCCTGTAGTACTTGCAGTGTACACCAGATGGCACTGTGCCAGAGTATAAAAGGTTTAGGACCCATGAGGTCTGGGTCCATTGCTTTAGCCCAACCAAGCAGGCTGGAAGGGAATGGTTAGTGTCGACCCTAGGCGCCTTGGCCCTAGTAATTAGACAGCTATACTCATTTAAAGATCACTCAAATTCACTAAGATGCGAAGTTGCGCCAGGCGCAACTTCGCCGCACTTCGCCAGGCGAAGTTTCGCCAGGGCTCCGCAAATTCACTAAAATCCGAAGTTGCGCACAGGGGTAGCGTAAGGTTGCGAAGTTGCGCTAGCGTTGATTCGCTATATAAAGCGAAGTTGCGCTAGCGAAGGCTAATTTGCATACAGCGCGAAATTCAAATTTCAATGGAGGAACACGTATCTGCACTACAAATGCCTAGAAAACCTTCAAATCTGCAAATAAAATTTTTATTTTGCCCTACACATGTGCCCACTGTCTAGGTAAGTTGCCATGAGTCAGGAAATGTAGGGGGGAGGAAGGGGAGCCCCAAAAGCCCCAACATTTTTTCGATCTTTTTCAGCCTATCACCCATCACGCCACGCCAGCGTTTTTTGGGACTTAGAAAAAATTTTGACTTTTTTTGAAACAATCCCTATCTACTCTATTGCGCTTCGCCAGGTCTGAGGTGGCGTTCAGTACACTGCGCAAGTGTAAGATTGCAAGAGTGCAAGATTCGCCTGGCGTAAGGTTGCGAAGTAACACTAGCGAAACTACGCCAGCTTTCGTTAGTGAATTTGCGCAGTAGCGAAAATGCCAAACGCTAGCGAATTAACGCTAGCGTTCGGCGCTTCGCGCCTTAGTGAATTTGTCCCTAGGAGTGATAGAGAGGCTAGATAGTTGGGCAGCTCAAGGCTCCGCCGAGGAGATTAGAGGGATTAAGATCCCAGGGTATTACTGACCCTTACTGAGTAAGGACTAAAGTGTTGAGATAGGGATGATAGGAATTCCCCTAGTCTGCCACTGGAAGATATCCTGAAAACTGGGCAATACCTCTCACATCCTGCCAACATACTCTCTGCTGTGTATTCCCTAGCCTGTAGGGATTCAGCCTATACGTGCTGCGAGTATATGCTTCCTTTATGCTGCTGTGTATGTTCTATACTCCATTGTGGATCTATGTGCTGAATGATCTATGTGCTATTGTTTAATAAATACAGTTCTATGTTCAACTGTTAAAGGGGAAGGAAACCTAGTTGGCGCAAAAACCCTCCCCCCCTCCCATGTGTTGCCCACCCTCCCTCCTCATCCCTGGCCTACCCGTCCCGCTGGGCAAATGCCCCTAACTTGTTACTTACCCTTCTGTGCAGGTCCAGTCCAGGGAGTTCACAGACGACATCTTCTTCCACGCGATCTTCTTCCTGCTTTCTTTCCTGATATTTTTAAAGAAAATTATAACTGTTTTCTTCTATCTTAGATCTTTTAATATACACCAGTATATATATATATCAATCAGTATATATATATCAATCATGTGCGTTTATTACATACACAAAGTCCTCGAAAGAGACTTATCTATGTATTTACATTATTCTCTTTGCCTTTCTCAGGTCATGCTGGCTTCATTAAAAGACAGGAGATCAAAAGTGGCAGTTAAAATCATAAAGAAGAATCCCGGGAGTATCAGCAACATCCAGACTGAGGCAAATATACTGAAGATGACAAGCGGAGGCCCATACCTGTGTCACGGATATGCCGCTTTTCAAACACAGGTACAAATCTGCCAAGAACTTGGTATATTTATTTGTCTGTATCTGACATAAAATATAGTATCATACAGAATAATATAATATCGTAATTTATTTATTTACATTTAGTGAACACATAATACTGCCCTTACACACATTACATTAGCCCTGCTTGCCTTGCACTACCCACAGTCACCTTCAAACTGGATTTCTATAGAGAATAATGTAATCACTGATATTTTAATCTCTTTCCTTTTGTACCCAGCGGCATGTCTTCCTCATCATGGAGTATGTCAGCGGGGGAAGCCTGAGGGATCAGCTGGAGAGTCACAGCCCACTGGACATGACCAGAGTGGAGTAAGTGGCACATGGAGGAATGTGGTAAATGGGAACATCCTGCATTTCAGAGGTTACATGGGGAGGGCCTCACGTATCCTAGCAACCAGGCACTGGGTTTATATACAGACTTTCATGTGATGTAGGAGGGGGGCTGAATAAAAAGATAATTGATAAAAATGTTTTTCCCTTAAAAAAGGTTCCAATCTGCAGAAATAGTTTGTGGTCTCCAGTTCCTTCATAACAACAGCATCGTTCATAGGTCAGTATATGTATGCTATTTCACTCCTCTTCTTGTTCTGAATTATTGTGTTTTTATTTTTATTACAGGAGTCCAAATACAAAAAAAATCTGAGCAACCCTCAAGCAGCCGTTAGTTTAGAAGTGCTATTATTCACAATTACAGGTATGGGATCTGATATCCAGAATGCATTATATCCAGAATGAATTATCTTAGTTATTATAAAGTACAAGGTACAGGTATGCAATCCGTGGAAACCCTTTATCGAGAAAGCTTTGAATTATGGGAAGGCTCTCTTCCTTAGACTCCATTTTGTGCAAATAATCCAAATTGTTTAAAATGATTTCCTTTTTCTCGGTTTTAATAAAAGAGTATGTTGTACTTGATCCAAACTAAGATATAATTAATCCCAGCCTATTGGGTTCCATACACTCTTTTGCTGCTTAAAAATTCTTCTGAAAGTTATGAAGATGCCTGAATCTACATAAACCACCCCTTGTTAATATTTGACAGCTTCATGAGAGCCACTGACTTTAATGTAGCTTCCTTCTATGCTGCATTAAGCCTTAACTCTAGTTTGTACCCAGAGTAATGTCAGTCCAGGTTGTGGTAAATCCCCTCAACTTTATAGTTAAACTCCTCCACCCTCCATGAATACTGATAAAATGATAAGAAAAAAGGACCTGCTACTCTAGTTTCAGTGTGTATGTTTCCCTTTGGAACATACTAACTGCGAGGATTTAAACAAAAATCAGAAATGCCCCATTACTACTGGATATGCACCAGGAAATCTTGTTTTGAATTGAAACGTCCTAAAACCCAATACTATAATGTTTAACTTTTAATCCCTACTTAGTTCTACCCATTTCAATTTCAGATATTTGCCATATTCAGTGTCCTGTAGCAGTCTTTACATTTACATTACTGGTGGGTTCATTACACAGACTAACATCTGCAATATTCAAATAAAAGTTTATTTGTTCCTTTAGCTACTAGAGAAGAATCCTGATTGGCGCCTTGGTGTGTATGGCAATATCAGACAGCACCCATTCTTTTCAGCCATTGACTGGGAGGAGCTGGAATGGCAGCTAGTACCACCCCCTTTTGACCTTGGAACAGTAAGTACATGGCTGCTGAACTTCTTATACCTATTGGACAGAAAATAGAAATAGGTATTTGATATATATGATGAAACAAGCAACTCAAGAGAAATCAAAGGTGATCTAAATTAAAAACATTACTTTATCTAAATTTACTCAGCATGCTTTTCAAAGAAATTTTGGCTTTGAAATACCTGTATAGAATGCAGAACATTAGGATGTGCATAACCTTCTGTTGGACTGGCTGATTACTTTCATAGTTCAAATACCTTTACTGAATATTTAATATCATTAAGGCTAAATAGTGTTTTTCACCTTTCTTTACAGTCATCAAGGGAGCAGATGAAGCCATATGAAAAAAGGCTCTATCGTTCCTGGAGTCCCAGAAAAACAACTCATTGGGGGACACAATAAACATTCCAGGCCTTTCCTTCATAAATTATAGTTGACAGGATTAGGTTTCTAAGGCTCAGTCATGCGATTCCATCAGCATGAAATATCAGTGACCATCATTCATGGACTTCAGAACAAGAACATCTCCACCTGCTGCATGGAGACACATCATACTCTGCATTGCCTGGTCATACCATATGATCCAGTGCCACCTGGGAAACACCTTCTAGACCTCACCCAGTAGCATCGGGTGTGTATTTATATTTATTTAGAGCGAATGGTATGTGATTGTGTGAGAGTATGTGAGATACAAAAGGCTAAGGACGTAACATGGCACACAGAAATGGCTCCTCTTATAGGAACCAAATTTCAGCAGGTTCTGCTGTCTGTCCGTGAAGCCCATACCCTGCTTTTAATCCACAGACAACTGATCCAGGTCAGGAAGAGTTTTTTTCCCTTCTGTAGCAAATTGGCCCCCGCTTCAGATGGGTTTTTCCTTCCTCTGGATCAGTTGGAATGTTCAAAGGGTTTTGCTTCACAGACATGTCTTTATCAGCCTCCATAGTTATATTATTATTATTTTACTATTGTTATAATGTTAATGTTAAGTATTATATATGTTATAAGAGGCAAGGCCTGTTACGCCTGGAATAAATGGTGTGTGAATGGCCAGTAACATGGTTGAAGCCTTGACGTGTCATTACTGCTCACATGAGTATAAACATTTGCTAATTCAACCAATTGTGAGACTGGAACATTGTCAGAAAGTGCATTTATTTCAGTCCAATCACAGGCATTTCAAAACTTTCAGAAGTTTAGATCAACTTCATAATCATGAAGACGATATATAGGAGTCTGTAAGTTAATGTGCCAGATATTGTTCAACCAAACCACATAAGAGTACAATTTGACATGTGGGACCTCATACCATTCCAGACATTTAGACAATAGTGTAACATTATTTTGTTCCCTTGTATCAGAACCCTGCAGCTCAATGAGTTGCTGAGTACAAAATTGCTATGAATATGATAACATTATCTATTTATCTTTCTCTGTCTCTTAGGCTTAAGGGTTGTAAAGCAATAATTAGTGATATAGTGCTGATATCTAACTTTCTGCTATACAGGAACCGTACTTAAAGGAATTAATATGAAATATATTATAATGCAACTAGATACCTATTTTCATATAATAGAATATTATCAGCTCGAATAACTAAACATTACACATTGTTTTTGTTATTAAACAATATCTGTTTTTTGGTAATCGTGTCCCTTCTGTTATTGTAACTCTGTGGTTAAAAATTCAGCTCCAGGTGCAGAGCACAACACCAACAGGTACAAGGCCATCCTTTTCTTACCGCAGGCGAGCTGTTGCAGCCTTTTGTGACATTAGTCCCTCCGCTGGAGCTTTTTTTTTCAAGTAGGGCAGGAGTAAGTGTCTCAGGTCTCCATAACACTTGTGCGCATTAATCCCAAAAAGGCTATTTCTGAGCCAACTCCATCCTGTGCTGGTAGGTGCACAAAGGCAGCAAAGCATTTCCAGGCAACCAATAATGAGGATGTGGGTATTGCATAGTAACAAAGCAGCAGGTTAGGATATATACTGCCTATTGTACTTCAAAAACGTTTTAACTTCTTCCTTGCTATTCTTAATGAGAAAAAATGACTCTGATGATGGAAGGTGCTCAATGTGTACTCTGCTGTAAACAAAAAAGCCTTCTTATATACGAACCAAAAAGATACAAAGGCACACTCCACGCTCTTTGCTTTTTGCAAAAAAACTGAAAACTTCTTTTATTCAGGTGAGATTTCAGCACACGTTTTGGGCTCAAGCCTCTTCACTTGATGTCAACTCTGGATCAATGATTACCACATTAGAAGATCAAACACTTTTTTTTTTTGTTTTAAAACACAAACAGGGGCACAAGAGAGTGGGGGTGTATTTGGGCCATGGGGGCATGTGTTGGCGTCTGTTCCCATATATGTAGGTTATTTTGCTGACAGTAACCCGGGGTATGTTTCTATCAATCATATCAGTCCATGCACCCCAGACTTTCCCAAATTTATCCAGGCAGCCTCTGCTAATATATGTTAGCTTGTAAAGGGGAAGTGGTTTATTATAGATTTCTGTTGTTTTAGGGTGGGTGGGGTAGAAAGTTTCACGTTTAGAATAATTGTTTTCCTGGCAAAGTAATAGAGGAGTTGCAGGAGGGTACAAGGCCTCACGAGGAAACTTCGGGCGACTTCAGTAAACGAATCGCACGAGTGCCATCCCGCGGGCGATTTACATTTTAGACGGCGGGAAGGCAGGGAAGGCATTTCGGTGAGATTAGTCGCCCCCGAAGAAGAGGACATTTGTCGCCGGACAACTAATCTCCCTGAATCTGCCTGTGTGCCCTGAAAATGGAAATTACACTGACACATTGGCCTTATAGTGTTTATAGCGTTCAGTGACATGATGGAAGAAAGCAGTTGGCAATGTACTTATAATGATGTCCCATGTGAATGTCTGTAACTCAGTATAGGCTTATAAATTATAGACCACCACCCTTCTCCTTCTGGCCAGTCTATAAGGGTAAGGCCAGACTAGGAGATTCGGGGAGATTTTGTCGCCTGGCAACTTATAGCCACATCTTTGCGCGACTATCTCCCCGAACTGCCTCAGCGTCTTTTCCCCATAGGTTACAGCGCAAAATCGCCTGCGCTAATGCACACGCGGCGATGCGTTTTTAATAGTCGCCCAAAGTTGCCTCGTGTTAATCATTTTCTCTACAACACCAATACCTTGTTAAATGCCCTCTATCATGCCTACATGGCATTTTTTCACCGATGGGAATACACAGAAAAATTGGGAAGTGGTCAAAATCCACCTGTGCTAGTAGAGAAAACACCATATGATAAATTTAAAATTGCCTTAGATCAAATAAATACTTGGTTTGGCTCTGTCAAAAATAACACTTCTAAACCACAGAATAAATATACTCACAAAGCAATGCTGCACAGCCTCTTTGGATTCGAATGAGAATGTCTTTATTAGAGGGGTCTTTCAACTTTTAATTAATCTTTGAAAATTTAAATAAACTTTAGTATGTTATGTCCTTTTTTCAATTCCTCTTCAATTTTTTTTCATTTGATGCCTTTTTTTGCCTTTATCCGGCTTTCAAATGAATGTCAATGACCCTGGCAGCCAAAAGACTAATGCTATGTGAGACTACAAATGTTTCTAACTTTCATCTATGCACCAGTGTACATGTATTACTAATTTTGTACGGGTAGTATAGGTATAGGATCTATTATCTGGAATGCATGGAACCAGGGCTATATTCGGGTCTAGTGTTTGCCTAGGCATCAGCCCTCTTTACACCCATTAGCGCATTGATTTCAGCGCATGCTTGTAATGTCACTTCCATCCATAACTGACACCTGACACCCCCTACCCCCTGCTTGGGATCTGGGATTTTCTTGATTCTTGATTTTTCTTGATCTTTCCCTAATTTTGGTCACCATACAGGTCATACCTGACCCCCTGACTACATCTCCTGAATGTGAACATACCGACTTATGCCCCATATGGGATCACTCACCAGCAGACTACATGCACATGGTCTGGGGATGTTGGGATATTCAAAAATTCTGGCACCAAGTGTCAACTGAAATAAGTCTCCTCTTGGCCTTAATAATCCCATTAGACCCGGCAACACTCCTACTGAATCAAGTAGAGGTAATGGCCCCAAACCCAGCAGAAAGGGCACTCTTATGTTACCTATTCATTCAAGCAAAAAGACTCTTTACACTTTGGAAATCTAATTGACCTCCCAAAAAGAAACAATGGGTAGAAATGGTTAACACTTCGGGTCCCCTTTTACCAGCTAACTTATCTGCACAGGGGATCCCCAAAAAAGTTTAACAAAGTATGCTCAACATGGTTCTCCAAATACTTACCATCACTATTACTCCAATCTGAACCACAGACAAGGGACAGTCCACCCCCCTCACCTTAAAACTCCCCCCCTTACTGGAAGAACGACTGTAATACCTATTAGGTTGGGAAAAATAGTTTATTGTTATCAATCAAATACTCAAATGTAGTTACTCTTTAATATCCCAGGTACCAGGAAAAACATACACTCATTTAAAGGGACAATGCATGTACAATTAAACTCCTTACCTGGTTTAACATGACACTTCACTGATACATTGTGTAACCCGAACATGTTTGTGTATTTTTTTTTCCAGTAAGAAGGTCATGGTCTTCATTTTGAAAAAGCATTGATGGCATAAATATTTGTTGTCTTATTTGAACATTTTGTGCCATGATACTTTTTTATATAACTGTCCCTTCTTGCTCTAGTCACTGCCTATTCACCATTAAGCATGCATATAAGCGAACCAATCACAGTTGCAAACTGTGCGACTTTTCATCCTTTACATAAATACGCGGAGAGTAACCATATGTACAAGGGAAGTTATTTTGAAAATATGGGATTGGGAGAAACAATGCCTTTCATTTGAATAACAATGATGAAACATCAGCTATAACATTGTACACTGGGAGAAAAATTCATAAAAATGTTAGATTGTGTTGTTCCCTAATTTAAAAAAAGCCCCAGCAAATAAACACTATCAATATTTATTCAAATTTAAGTTTTTCAGTCTTGAAGTTTTGAGATTTATCAGTGGAAACAAAATGCAAAAATGTAACATTTGAATTTGTGAATTTTATTTCATGAAGTTTTTCTATCAAAGTAAACAGCAGCATGTCTGTCCTTCTGAAATTATACTGTAGCTGCTGCAGTTTTCAAGCATAAATCCAGTGTGCAAAAATGCTTTTTGTATCCTCATATTCTAACAGTGTCCTATAAACAAAAGGCTGGCCCCCAAGAACTGGGATTTGTAGCTGTGCAGCAGGAGTGTCAAACGATAGATATTCAATCTTATATTAATGTTACTTAGAACTGTGTAATCAGCTATGCATTGATTTCTGTATTTCATCCTTTCTGCTAGGGTAGCCTGTGCAATATTTTCTCAGCTCATGTCTAAGTGAGACGTGTTGAATATCTGCCAGCCTTTGCTCTGTGAGTAATAATGGGAGCCAGGGGTTGAGTAGCCAGAATAAAAATGTCCTTTTGTCAAGCCATTATACACGATCAATAGCTGATGTTATATAACAACTCATGATAAATGTAGTTTATTCTTATTAAAGCAATTTAGAAAAGACATTAACTTCTCATACAAATATGCCAGAACTCCAATATTATAGAATGTAGTCAGCTGTAAATGATACTGATTTAGATTCTCCTGCGTTCTCTCCAACTCCATAAATTGTGCACAAGGTAGGAAGGGGGATTTATATTTGCCATTCATCCTTCATGAATATGTGCTGAAGAACACACCCCATGGGGGGAAATTTACTAAAGGGCGAAGTGGCTGATGCTGGAGAAAATTCGCCAGCGTGACGTCATTTCAGCATTTCACCGATTTACTAACGGTAGCTGGCGTAATTTTGCTGGCGTAGTTTCGCCAAGGAGATAGACTCTGGCCCAACTTGCCACTCTAACGCCAGGCGAATTTTCGGTCTGGCGAAAGAGCGTTACTATGCAAATTCACTTTGATTTTACTGACTGTTACCTCTATCGCCAGACTTGCCTTCGCCACCTCACACCAGGCAAAGTGCAATAGAGTAGATAGGAGTTCCTCAAATAAAAGTTGAAAATGTTTCTAAGTCCCAAAAAACACTGGCGTTTTTTAATATTTAAAGGGTGATAGACGGAAAAAGATCATACATTTTTTTTGGGGTACCCTCCTTCCCCCCTACATTTGCTAACATATGGCACCTAAACTATACTGTGGGCACATGTGTAGGGCAAAATAACAACTTTATATAATTTTATTAAGGTTCCCTGGCCTTGTGTATTATAATGTATTTGCTGCAGAATGTACAGCCATAGTACTTTAACTGCACGCTGTATGCTAATTAGCCAACCCTAGCGTAACTTCGAACTGCTGAGCTTAATTTCGCTGGCGTAATTTCGCCAGCGTTCGGTACTCTGAGCGCAACTTCGGATCTTCGTGAATTTGCGTTGTCCTGGCGAAGTGTTGCGCTGTGCGCGAAGCCAGCGCTGGTGAATTTTCTCCGGTTAGTGAATTTGCCCCATGTCTTTGTACTCAGAAACAGTGAAAGGTAGGAAGGTTGTGTCCACTATGCCTAAAAGGTTATAAATGACCCCTAATCTTAGCATTTTTTTAATACTTTCATTGACTTCCTGTTTTGTTATAATGCCCTTCCAAAAGATAGCAAGGATATGACTGATATGTCCAGCCATAAGTGTCCAGTAATTGTAAACTCCAGATAACATTTCCATAAACAATAAATGTTTTTATTGTCTGTACAAATATGTTCCATTAACCCAGTGATCTCCAACCAGTGGCTCACAAGCAACATGCTCATTACCAAGCCATTTGATGTTGCTCCCAGTGGTCTCAAAGCAGGTGCTCATTTTTGGATTTTTGACGTGGAGAAAAGTTTTATATATATATATTCATAAAGACCATGTGTACTGTCAAACAGACCCACCTGTTGCTGCTAGTCTACATTGGGGCTACCAAATATCCAATTGCAGCCCTTATTCAGCACCCCTCTGAACTTATTTCATGCTTGTGTTGCTCCTCATCTTTTTTTTATATATTTTATTGTGGCTCATGAGTAAAACAGTTGGGAACCCCTGCATTAACCAGTGGTTGGCAAACTTTTTCAGTTCAAGCCCCACTTGAATGTCCATGCTTTGGCTAGGGCCCCCCCTCTTTAAGGTCCATCCTTTAGTCAGGGCTCCCTGTTAGCTCATAAGGAAAATATTAGTGCACCAGTCATCTGTCATAGTATCAAAAATATATATGGTAACAATTACATATTTAGCATAAATCTAACTGATTTCCAGCTAGATTTTCAGGTTTATCTGGTAGACCAAATAGTTATTCTCCCAGTCCTTAAGGCTAAGCCTTTCTGCCATTGCCCAAAGCCCCGGAGGAAGGGGGGAGCCCTACAGTTTGAAACCCACTACCATAAACGGTTCCCACATAATTCCAGCATAATTATGATAGCAAATGGGAGATGTGCTTGATGCAGTTGCATCCAGTAAATCAAAATGATCACAATTGCATTTGTATTTCATCTGTATCACGAGTCTAAGGTGGCCATACACGGATAGATCCGCTCGTTTGGCGATGTCGCCAAACGAGCGGATCTCCCTCCGATATGCCCACCTTGAGGTGGGCAATATCGGGCTGATCCGATCGTGGGCCCTAGGGCCCAACGATCGGATCCTAGCGTTCGCCAAACGGGCGGTCAGATCGCGGGACCGCATCAACGAACAGATGCGGCCGCGATCCGACGGGATTTTTAATCCCATCCGATCGAGATCTGGCCGACTTTCGGCCAGATCTCGATCGGGGAAGCCCGTCGGGGGCCCCCATACACGGGCCAATAAGCTGCCGACACGGTCTGTCGGCAGCTTTTATCGGCCCGTGTATGGCCACCTTAACTGTAGCCTTGGTATTGCCAAATGAGCAGCCTAGATCAATATAAACTATACAATATAAGCAGGTACTGTATTTTTGCATGGTCTACTCCTGTTATTGCATCTCAAATAATATTGTATCTTATTTATTCTGTCTATTCCCAGTTTTTGTGTTTTAAGTGTCAACATACATTTCTTGTTTTGCTTATTACTTTGAAATAAATGTCAATAGCTTAGAGTGGCTGAGCTCTGCTGCCTGTATAATTACATTCAAGCTAGGGTGAGAGAATGCCAAGACTTCAGGTTTTGTCTAAACATTTGCAGAGGATAATGTGGGTATGGCGATGCCAACGAGCAAATCCAAGAGCAATAGTACAAATGTTTTTACAGTGCAAATACGATGTACCTCTGTGTTTGGAACCTCATTAAAAAAACAGCACCAAGGTAAAATGCATTTTTTTATGCTTAGTCCTAACAGGCAATACATCAGTTAAAATTTTAAATTCTTTCTCAAATCCAAAATATTATATCTATAACAAAAGCAAATCCTGTAATTGCAAAAACTGCCATGTAGAATGTTGCTTTAACTGCCAGATTGCATGAGTATGATAAACTTACTACCAACCTCCTGTATTTTGCTTTGAATACCTTGCTCTTCCATGAATTTAATTAAGAAAAAAAATTAAAAAGGTGCAAGGATTTGATTCGAGATTTTACCAGATCCCAGCACTGTTTACAGGCTTCAGACTTTCTGCCTATTTAGCTGTTTTTAAAGGTGAAAAGGGGAAATTTAATTTTTAAAAGTTTATGTTGTTATTAATTAGGTGTTTTAATATATTCGGGAATAAAGTATTAAATATTCTTAGCCCTTTTGTAGTTATTTAGGAAGCCTTTGCTTTCTTCTTCCCATGATATCAAATGCAATCTGCCATTGCTGATACTTCAGTGATTTAAATGAGTATTGTTCAATAGTGTCCGTGCATCATATTACAGGTATTGGATTCCTTTTCCAGTAACCTGTTATCTAGAAAGCTACAAATTAGTCAATTTAAAATATTATAAATTATTACTTTTTTTCTGCACTAGTAGCTAAGATAGAATTAATCCTTATTGGAGGAAAAAACCATACTGCTGGGTAAAATTAATGTTTATGGTATGGAGTCCCCTTATCTGGAAAATCCCAGGTCCCTAGCATCCTAGGTAACAGGTCCCATACCTGTACTACATACTAATATTTAAAAGAGTCCTCTCATTGGGGAGCTTTATGTCCAATCTCTGCCCTTCCAGCTGTGTTCTATTCAACACCTAGCATTCATAGTTAGCCAATGGCTGTATGAGAGCAGGTTAGACAGTCCTGAAAAAAATGTAAAAGCATAATTTGGCTCTTCATACCTTAAGGCTATTAGAAAATCATGTAACCAGTAAATAACCCAGTAGGCTGGTCTTGCATCCAATAAGGATTAATTATATTTTAGTTTGAATCAAGTACAAGGTGCTCTTGTATTATTACAGATAAAAAGGAAATAATTTTTAACGATTTGGATTATTTTGATAAAGTCTATGGGAGACAGCCTTTCCGTAATTTGGAGCTTTCTGGATAATGGGTTTCCGGATAATGGATCCCATACCTGTACACGTTATACACATGACAATAAACAATCTATTTAGAGATCCAAGATGACGATAAAAATCACCATAAAAAGGATCACCATAAAAAGGGAATTCCTTTATATGTATAAATATATATATATATATATATATATATATATATACGGGATACAAAATGATGGCACTCACAGGATTTTCAGAAGCATCAAACAAAGGTGTAAAAAAAAAGAAAGGTTTATCCAACGTTTCGGTTCCACACAGGAGCCTTTATCAAGGAAACACAGTGCAATGTGAACATTCAATATATATTATATATATGTGAAAAAGGGTAATAAAGTGCTATCACTTTATTACCCTTTGTCACATGCCTCTCCATGTTCCCACAATAGGTATGGGCTGGTCTATAGGAGTTGATCTAAATAAGGGTTTTACATACAGGAGCCCATTGTTACAACCAGTGGGTCATTTTTTATTCCTACAGGAGTGTGTCTCATGACTTTGAGGTCATCATGGTGGGCGGGCTCTATCACCACCTAGCCTCTCTCTGGCTATATACAGTATATTGAATGTTCACATTGCACTGTGTTTCCTTGACAAAGGCTCCTGTGTGGAACCGAAACGTTGGATAAATAAACCTTTTTTTTTTTTTTTGACACTTTTGTTTGATACTTCTGAAAATCCTGTGAGTGCCATCATTTTGTATCCTGCATTTATTTCTTCTGCATGAGCACCCAGGTTGTGACTACACTCAGGGTGTGGTGCGGCTCATAGCTACCATTTTATATATGTCTAATGGAAGGGCAGCCAAGTTTGGGAGTTTTACTTTGAAAGCAGCTAGTAAGTTGCAGGTAAAACGTATTCGTCCCTTTTATAAAATGTATAATTAAACCATAGAATTCTTAATGAATCAGATGAAAATTGAGCATAGGACTGGCCAGATATGGGATGACTTTGACGTAGTTGGCCAGCTTAAATATATTGCAATAAATGGACAAACAATCCCTGTTTTGTTTAAAGGGTAAGGCATTTTTCAGTAGCAGTATGCACAAAATGTCTCTGTCTTAAATATATTGATAATGGGTTGAGTGCAGAGGAATCTTGTATTTGTCTATATATATATATATATATATATATATATATATATACTGTATATATATATATATATATATATATATATATATATATATATATATATATATATATATATATATATATATATATATACTGTGTATATATATATAGAGGGGGGAGGCAGTATATATAACTTTGTTGCTATTACATTTAAGACTAGTGATGGGCGAATTTATTCGCCAGCAGGCCCGAATTCACAGAGAGTTCCCGCGATTTGCCACCGGCGAATAAATTCGCAAAACCGCCTGAAAATTAGTTTTTTTTGGATGCCGGCGCAATTTTGCCAAAAACGGACGCCGGCGTCCAACAAAACCACAGTTTTGCCGTTTCGCGGATTTTGCGGGAAATTCGCTAATTTTCCGGCAAAACACCCCAAATTCGCCCATCACTATTTAACACTATAAAGTTTATTTACTATCGCAAATTGCTAGCATTTTCAGAGTCCTTCAAAAGCAGAACAAAATATTATTTGAGAACACCATCTAGACATATTGCCTTTTCTATCCTTCCTGCTCACGATCACAGCGATGATAAATGCTTATGTTACAAGGCAGAACTTTAGTGAGTGACAAGCACCATACTAAAGGCACTTTGCATAGTCATTCTTGGAGGATGGATATCAGGCAGCCCAGTTCAGGGCATTGCTACTGATCATCTCCGAGAGTTTGGAAATTGCTGTTTTGTTCAAGAAAACTGGATTTTCTTTTGTTTGCCCAAATCCTTATGGATAATACAATATGTTGCTTAAATATTTTTACTCTAATCCTTGAAAATAGCTGCATATTATAACATATTAGGCAAACAAAATGTAACCAGATTCAAAGAAAAAAGAAATCAGCGAGAATAAACATAGACATTGAAGCCTATTTACGCTTTAATAGAAATATACTATAAAACACAGCTGGATGCTTACTATGCATGCTGGGAAAAGTAGCAGTAGCTGCAGAGCCACAGATAGCTTTAACACTAATCCTGTGGAATGGAACTAAAAATTAAGAGTTATGTTTTCTAGCCGTGCCTGATGCTCTTATATTATACTGTAGATGTATTTTTCTTGATTTTCCCTGTACTTGTCTCCAGCTGTATCATGTCTCAATACCCACTAAATGTACTGATAATTATGCACACAAATTTCTCTAAGGCTTTCCGTTATGCTTTGTTATCTTGATGGGGTAATTCACTCTTAAATGCATTACACATTTTTGAAAACCTCTGGGAAAACCCATCTTTTTTTTTTGCTCATTTTTGCTAAGAAAATATTACATCTTATTACTACTCTCAGAGGGACCTACTAATTTTATTATAAAGGCTTCAGTATGTGAGCTAAATTTGATAGTAGTCATTGGCACATTCCAGGCTTTTGCCTAGCTAGAACTATGGCACAGTACAGGTATGGGATCCTTCCCCAAAGATCACATTTAAAGGGCATGTAAAGGCAAAAAAATAAAATCCCAATTTGACTTTCTTTAATGAAAAAGAAACCTATCTCCAATATACTTTAATTAAAAAATGTGTACTGTTTTTAATAGGTACCTGACTGTATGCAGTGAAATTTTCCCTTCATTAACTGCTGTGGATAGGAATTGTCAGACGGTCCCTAACTGCTGAGCAGGGAAAC
Source organism: Xenopus laevis (assembly GCF_017654675.1). Classification (NCBI taxonomy): domain Eukaryota; kingdom Metazoa; phylum Chordata; class Amphibia; order Anura; family Pipidae; genus Xenopus; species Xenopus laevis. The sequence continues at coordinate 47,288,269 of NC_054375.1, forward strand.
AATAATATTTATGAACAGCAGGGGGAGCCCCCGCCTTACTTCCCAGCCATGCAGAATTCAAGCAGCTTTGTTTATGACGATCCCTAAGCAGCCCAGACCACACTGAGCATGTGCACCTAGTCTTAGTCTTGCAAAGATGTTTAACAAAGTTATAAGATGGTGACCCCCTGTAGCCAACTTTGAAAGCATAAATTATTTGTTTCATTAGGCTTGTGGTGCAGTAAGTTCATGTTTATATTTAGTATACAAAATACAGCATTTCTAGCCTTATTCTATTTTAGACTTTACATGCCCTTTAATTCCTCTCCCTGTTACCCCATCCCACTACCCACATCCACACATAAACACAACACAATTTATAAAGTAACCTTTTATTTGTATAGCAATTTTGTGCTACATGGTAGGTATGATGAAGGCTGGAGTGTGACTGCTTGCCATGAATAGACTTTCCAGTGCTGCAGGGCATTGTTTTCATTGTATGTACAAAGCCAAAAACCCTGACAGCTGCAGTAACAAAAACAACCCTGGTGATGACAACCATGAGAACAAAGGGCATATTATGCATTATTTATATTTTTTAATCAGATGATGGGGGGAAATATTGATTTAAAAGTTTAATTCTCTAATCTAATTTAACTGCATTATCTACTTTACTGTGTCTCTTTTATAAATTGTTAAACTGCACCAAAACCTACAGTAACTGAAATACTGTAGATGTTCCATCCTGGCATTTGTTTGTTTGGTACTTTAGGTTCTAGCCAGTAGGGGGTGAGATGTTCATGTCTGTCTTTTTTCTGTCTTGGGTTTTGTTTCATATATTATTTTCATGTCCTATATTTGTGGATCTACAGTGCTTCCTCAGCTACAACCCTGAGCATCAGTTACTCACCCACTGCACAATGGAGTATCCCCTGGCTGGATGATCATAATAAAGGTATGAACAAGTATGGGCCCTGTTATCCAGAATGCAACGGACCTGGGTTTTTCCAGATTAGTGGGTCTTTTTATAATTTGGATCTCCATATATAAAGTCTACTAAAAAATCATTTAAATACTAAATAATCCCAATGGGATTGCTTTGTCTTCAATAAGGATTAATTATATCTTAATTGGCACCAAGTACAAGGTACTGTTTTATTATTACAGAGAAAAAGGAAATCAGTTTTACAAATTTGAATAATTAGATTAAAATGGAGTCTATGGCCTACCCATAATTCAGAGCTCTCTGGATATCAGGTTTCCAAATAAGAACACCATTTTACCATAGCCTAATTCATTCCATTGATTCCTCTAAAATTGCATTGTGCGACTATTTACAGTTATGCTAAACATTTCCCTATGGCCACTAGGGGCCAGTGAAACCTTGTGTTCTAAACTAATGTGGCCATAATTATAAGACTAAAAGTGGGAGATTGCCTTTTTTTTTTAATTCCATTGCCTGAATCATTTTGATTGTTCCAAGTGGCTTGGGATCTTTAATACAAATTAAGCACTTTAACAGGAGAGTTGGTTATCAAACTAGCAGCAAGGTGTGCTACTTAAAGGAGAACTAAACCCTAAAAATGAATATGGCCAAAAATGCCATATTTGAAGGCCGTGGCCTAGAGCTGAATGTCAGAGGGGAGCTCCGCGTCCTGGTCTAAAATTATCCTGCATTATCCTGAATAATTGACCTAAAACCAGGGAGAAGAATAACATATCTTGGGAACCGCTTCTCCCAAGAACACTGATGGGCCAAAACAGAGCGTAAAAGAGAGCCTCCGAGGCTGCGGCGCACCTTGAGAGATATGCCAGAGAGCCGCTTCACAAACAAGATAGTGACGAGCTGCAGAACCCAGGCCCAAATGATAATGCAGCAGCCTCTGGAGTACCGCCACTTCCAGAGCCTACGCTGTCTGACCTTCTACACGTGATGTGTGCCTTTAACGACAATTGCTCCTCGTTAAATTCCTTCAAAACTGACAAAATCAAAGTTGAACTTTCAATAATTAAGCTTGACCTGCAAAAAGTGCGGGAAAGAACTACTGAGCTGGAACGGAGGGTCAGATCTATGGAAGATATTGTCATCCGCTACCGAACCGTGTATAGCAGCTGGATCAAGCCACCGGGGTATGTACCTCCAAAGCAGATGACCTAGAAAATAGGCTCCGCCGTAATAACCTACAGTTCGTGGGATTCCCTGAGAGAGTAGAGGGCAATAACCCGGAGCACTTCATTGAGGCCCGGCTGACCGAACAATTTGGCCGTGAAGCCTTCTCGCAAGCATTTGCAGTAGAACGTGCCCATAGGATCCCTACAAAGGCCCCAATTCTGGGTGCGCCATCCCGCCCCTATATGGCGAGTCTTCTCAATGCAAGAAACAGGGATGCGGCGCTGTCGCAGGCTAGACGGAAAGGCACTTTCAAATACCAGGATGCCAGAATATCGATATACGCAGATTTTTCATCTGAAGTTCAACGCCAAAGAGCCAAGTTTCAAGAGGGCAAGAGGAGACTTCATGAGTTGGGGCTTCTATTTGATGCTTTACCCGGCTCGACTGCGGGTTATTTCGGAAGGCCAGACCTGTTTCTTCACAACGCCACAAAACCTGTGCAACTGGCTGGATACTCAGAGGCGGCACCCTAACTACAACCAGTAACCTAACCAAGTGCCATTTATTTCGTTATCAAGACATTGGGAACTTGGGATGTTTGGGCTACAACAAGGACATGGAGGGTAAGCCCTTATTTTCTGTTCACCTGTCACTATGCCGTGATAACTCTCTATCATAATATCCTGTTATGGTCACCTAAGCTTGGAATAGAATGGTCATAACATTGCATTTCCCCTGTTTAGAGACTGAATCTCCCTAATGGATATTTGTTGTAAGAAACTTACCCTGGTGGTCTAGTGGGCAGCGGGGTCCACACCGCGTCCTTGGCGTGGACGCCCGCTGCGCCGCTCCTATCCTGCCCTTGTCGGCACCATCTTGGATCCCTAGGGCGCGCGCGGCGCGCCTGCGCGTCTCTTAAAGGTGCAGGCACGCTGGCGTGATTGCGCCAGCGCCCAACAGCGCGAAATTGCGCACGTTTTGGCGCCAATTGGATCCCTATTAAAGGCCCATTCAGACCTGTAGCTAGGGCCCGTTATAGGATCATATCCTGTGGTTTCCTGAGCTTTTTGCTACCTGTTCCTGAATTTTCTATCCTGACTGATTATCCGTGTTTGACCCTGCCTGTATCCTGACTACTCTGAACTCTGTATCCTGACCTTAGCTTGCCTACGACAACTCTCCTGTTTAACCCCTTGCTTGATCACCCCGTTTGACCCCTTGCCTGTTTGACGATTCTGATATCCGCCTGCCTCGACCCAGCCTGTCTGACCATCCTTCTGCCTTATCCAGTCTGTCTGATTATCTGGTTTAGACCCCTTGCCTGCCTGACGATTCTGTTATCTGCCTGTCCTGATCCGGTCTGTTCCGTTTCCACCTGACACCTTGTCCTTGACCTTCTGCCCAAAGACTCTTGCTATCCGGTCGTGCCCCTTTGCCAGCCAGAACTCCTCGCCTTGTACCGCTCGTTAAGTCCAGGTGGCACCCAATTAAGCTGAGGGCTCCTCCCGAAGCCCAAAGGTGGTCACACTACTGGTGAAGCCGAGACCAGGGTCCTTGGCATTTGTTCTGGTATTGGGTGCCGGCCGTGACATTTGTATACTGGCGACTTTCTATTTTTCAAGTTTGACTTTTCTCTGAATCTCTTGGGACTGGTAACCACTTCTCATTCTCCTGCTTCTCAAGTACCAATATATGCTTTGTAAGTTAATATGTTATTGTGCATTTAGACCAGGGGCTAGGTGCTCAACCCCCTAGCTATACCTCAGTTTTGGTTTTTTTTAGCCTAATACACGGTGTCAGCTAGAGTGTCCTTGCACCAGATGGCGCCCCTATTCAATGTTAATTTTCTGGGAATTAATTCTGCCTACAGTTGGGGTCGGGGGCAGAAAGGGAGGGCAAAGGGTACTGATAGGAAGGGATCGAAGTTCATTGTTACAGATATATGTTCAGGTATCTCAAAAACACACAATGCTTGGTTTTACATGCTCCCATGCACCGGAGTAGGAGGTAAGAGTGTACAGATTCAAACAATCTATGCAGAACAATGGCACTTAAGGTAATAAGAGGAATATAAGCGATCTAAATGATGCCATAAAGCACAAACTGGTCCTAGACTATCTTAAAAAATCCAGTGCTAATATAATCATGCTCCAAGAAACCCACCTTACAGGCTCCAGATCCCTGGCTCTTAAACGCCCGTGGGTAGGCTGGTACTATCACGCTGAATACTCTACCCACTCCTCAGGGGTAGCAATTCTAATATCTAGGAACACTCCCTTCAGGTTAGAATCCATAAAATCTGATAAAAAAGGTAGACTTTTATTTGCTCATGGGTATCTACAAGCCTGAGAAGTGGTTTTGGCCTCTATGTCCCTCCACCCTATTGCGATGAATGTATTGTACATTTAATTGAATACGTTGAATGACAATACGGTTGATAATAACACACTATGGGACGCCCTAAAAGCTCACCTAAGAGGGGTGTTGCATGATGAAATATGTGCCTACAAAAGGCAAGCCTGGAGTGAAGTGGTTTCAGCTGAGATTAACATTACTGTAATTGAAAATGATCTGATAACACATCCTAGCCCGCAAAAATTCAGTGAGCTCAAAGAGGCTTAAGACAGTTATGCCCACCTTATGAATATGAGAGCTAAACACAAACATTTCTTTGGGAAACTGAATATTCTAGAACAAGGAGAAAGAGCTGGGAAAATGCTGACACACCTTACTAGATCCCACAATGTTCCACCTGCAATTACTATCCTCAGGGATATGCATGGCTCGCCCTCTACTGTTCAAATGGTTAGGTAGGACAAGGTGCTCCAGAATTAGATATACCTGTATAGTCACTCACCAAATAGTAAAAGTGGTCCGGGTGCACCAGCCCCCCAGCTTTAGGGAGCGGTACAGCAAAACATTGGAAAACGGAGCTGACCAGCACTCAGGGTGCTTAGTCATGGGCTCCTGACTCAGGAGCCCATGACTAAGCACCCTGAGGGGTGTGAAGCGCGTAGGGTGGATGGAGATACAGCTATATTTTTAACTTTTCTATCAATAAAATAATTTTTTAACTGAACATCTCTGGTCCTGTGGATCCGTTTGAGTGCCAGTCAGCTCTGCTTTCCAATGTTTCGCCCTCTACAGACCCGCAAACAATACAAGACATCCTTTTTAACTTCTATAGTACCCTGTATAAAACAACTCTGAACAATACACATCCCCAACTGATTGATGACTTTCTGGAGGGTGTCAACTTACAGTGTCTACCTCCAAGCTAGAGTACCTAGACTTGGAGCTAACTTTGGCCGAAATACATGAAGCCATAGACTCCTTTCCACTTGGTAAAGCGGCAGCCTAAAGTTTCAGTTTCTCAATAGCAACAATGATCCAGGACTTCAAATTTGTCACAGGGGTTCACCATCTTGGAAAGTGTCTGTGACACTCACATGCTCAGTGGGCTCTGAGCAGCTGTTGAGAAGCTGAGCTTAGGGGAAGTCACTAGTGATGGGCGAATTTGGGGTGTTTCGCTTCACCGAAAAATTCGCGAAAATGTGCCGGCGTCCAAATAAACGCAGCGGTTTCACGAACTGCGGGAATTCGCTGCAAATTCGCGCCTGGCGAATAAATTCGCCCATCACTAGTTGTCAAAAATTATCAAGACTAAAATTAGGTTTGCCTGTAATAAAAGCTGATGCTACAGGGCAGATTGTTAATTTCTGATGCTAGTTGCACTGGTTTCTGTGCTGCCATGTAGTAATTATCTGTAATAATGACTAATAATCCTTATATTGTGACATTTATATTCTATGTGTACTGTATATTGTGAGTGGGTCCCTAAGCTCAGTAAGTGACAGCAGCACAGAGCATGTGCAGTGAATCAGCAGAAAAGAAGATGGGAGCTACTGGGGCATCTTTGGAGACATAGATATTTACTGCTAAAGGACTGTGGTTGCCTTGGGCTGGTACAGAAGCCCAAAACATAATGTACAACATTTCTAGCCTACTTATTTAGTTAAGCTTTAGTTCTCCTTTGGAGAACTAAACCTCTTATGTACAAAAGCTCCCATGAACTGCCCTCCATAGGCCCACCTCACCTCTTCCTCGCTGCTCAGTCTATTACATAGAAAAGTGCAGAGTTCACAGGCACCACAGAGTTTGCTGGAGCATGCACAGTTAAAGGTGATTTCAGACTAACTCCAATTGCACATGCTCCAGCAGGCACCGTCTCAACAAAGAGACATGAAGGGGATTGTATGGGACAGAATATGACACCTGTGAATTTCTGCGCTGCTCTGCATTTTGATTTCGTAGGTTTTATATAAATAATTTTTCTATGTAATAGACTGTCCCGTGTGAGGGTGGCCTATGGAGGGCAGTTCATGGGAGCGTTTGTACATAGTTCTCTTTTAATATATATATATATATATATATATATATATATATATATATATATATATATATATATATATATATATATATATATATATATATATATTTATATATGCCCCTAAATTACATCAATTTCATGCCACAACAAACATCCAAACTACACAATTCAATACATTATGTAATGCATCAAAACGGATGCAATTGAACTTGCGTTTTAACACATATTGGGTAAAGTTTCATCTGTCATCAGTGGGGATTTCATCACTTCCAGATCATGCAATAGGTTTTATATGCAATTCATTAAATGCAAGCCTTGTGCTTGTTGTGCAAACACACTAGAACCTACTTCCTAAATATAGGGAGTCCATTAACTTTCCTTATGGCTGAGGATGGAGATCTATTCTTGAAGATTTTCCTATGTGCTCTGATATAGCAAGAAATGTAAATGAGGTGACCTTTAAATATGTTGATGGGGGGAATTAGCTGAGCCTCTTCCACATGAGCTGCTGTACTTTCAAGGCCTAGTGTAGGAAACAAGAAAGCCCTTTAGGATTAACAACACTTTATGCCAGCGCTACAAAATATGTTGGCGCTCTATAAATACATGTTAATAATAATATTGTTTGCATATAAATTTGGGGGTTATTTGCTAAAATCTGAATTTATCTCATATTTTATTTAAAAAAAACATGATCAAACATTGCTGATTTTAGTTTATTTATAGATATCGATTTAATTGGATATAGAAAAAAACACGATAAAATCAAGTGAAAACTCAAATCGCTTGAATTTTTCAGGCTTTTTCCTGAATTGCTAGAATTTTTTGGGCTCTTTTTTTTTTTGCCTGAAAAACCCCAGCACAGACCACAAAAATTCAAATTGAGATAGGTGCCTCTCCCATTGACTTATACAGGACCTCGACAGGTCTGAGATGGTGAAAAAAACTGAAATATTTTGAGATTTTAACATTCTGATTCATATAAATAATCTTGCGGAGAAGGAATGTGCTGTAGGAATGTGATATACAATTTCAGTTTAAGGGGCAGATTTATCAAGGGTTGAATAGTGAATTAGCTTTTGAATTTTCGAGTGTTAAAATTCACACATTCAAATTTTAATCCCCATATTTGAATGTAAATTCGAATGAAGATTTATCACACCTCGACCGTGCAAACAGTCCTAATTCTAATATTCTCCACCTAAAACCTGCTGAGTTAAATCTATGGCAGAGGTCCATTGAACAATTTGGAAATGTAAATAGCCTTCCTGATATTCAAGGTTTTTTTCGGGAGAAAAACTTGATTCGTACGAATCGAATATGATTCGAATTTTCAGGTCAGAACCATTCGATCGAATATTAGACATTCTGATGTTTTCTTAAATAACCTCCCAGTCAAATTGTGAGTGTATTCAAATTAAAAGAAAATTCATATGATTTCGAAATTTGACCTTTGATAAATGGGCCTCCCTGAGGGCATAAATCATAACTTAATGTCAATATAATTTAACTTTAAAGGCAATATCATTCATTTATAAATGAAAACAAACTCAAAATTGTTTGCAGAATATCATACACCTAATTTCTTTGTAAAAAAATTATTTTCTTGTTAGGCCTAGTCATCTAGTTACCCAACTGGCAAGAGGATTAATATTCTGGGACTATGAGTGGTTGGAATACTTTCTCTTTGTTTCTAAAAACTTATACTTTCTGAAAGTTGCAGATCCCTAGCCTGTTGTCCAAAGAACAGATAACTCTGTCCAATCATATCTACAGCTTTGACTGCATTTGGCCTTGAAGCTATGCAGCAAACTACATTAAGGTTAATGTAATAAATGCTAGCAACAGAACTCCAACTATTGCTACAAGTGTATGTGCTCTTTTTTTTAGGGATGAAAGCAAATAACAACACTTAGGGGCAGATTTATCAAGGGTCGAATTTCGAAGTGGAAAATACTTCGAAATTCGACCATTGAATTGAATACTACGAAATTCGAAGTCGAATTTGTAGGATTTTTTGCATTGTACGATCGTATTCCGATCATAGTACGATCGTACGATTGTACTCTGATCGTACTTCCAAACGTACGATTCAACCGATTTTACTGTACAATCGTATGATTTTCCTTTGAATACAAAAAGTATGCTCTGGAAGGTCCCCATAGGCTAACATAGCACTTCGGCAGGTTTAAGTTGGCAAAGTATTGAAGTCGAAAGTTTTTTTAAAGAGATAGTACTTTGATTATCGAATGGTCGAATAGTCGAACAATTTTACTTCGAATCGAAGGTTGAAGTCGAAGTCGTAGTAGCCTATTCCGATGGTCCAAGTATCCAAAAATTACTTTGAATTTCGAATTTTTTAACTTAGAAAATTCCCTCGATTTTACTTCGACCCTTGATAAATCTGCCCCATACTGTACCTCAAAAGTCCAGCGCAAAGTAATACAATATGTCACTCCCATTACATAATGATAACAATCATAATGTAAAAAAATGGAAAGCTTGAACCAGGTGTAGCAATTCATAAAAACCATTCAGCAGGTAGCATTTACATGCGCCATTGCCCTTAGTTACAATGTTTGTGACTAGACTAGTAACCCCTAGCACTAATAACAAGCTAATCTTTGAAAGCAAATATACTATAGGTTACTAGATTTGGTGCAATGACTTTGGTTATAACACATCATTTGATTGCTAGACCTATTGGGGAAATTCAGTGAGGCTCTATGTTGGCTTGGGAGCAAATTTACTAAAGGGCGAATTTTCCCTTTAGTCAGACTTTATTTTGCAGCAAATACTCAAATGCAAAGTTTCGTTTTGGCAAATGAACGCTGGCATACTTTCACCAGCGAAAATTCAGCGAGAATGTTTCTAAGTGAATTTTCTCTAGCATTACGTTCTTCCTAGTGAACATACTTATGCTTACATCACTTTAAATATGGCGGGTACATACAGATCATATATATGTGTTTATTTGTGATTGTTGGTGAAATTGCTGGAAGTGGCCACATTATTAAAAATGTCCAAGGAAGCAAAATAAATACAAAAGAGATCCTCTATTGTTCTGGACATGAGCCTACCCAGTTACAACTTGTAAACATAATTCCACATTAAAATATGAAAAAACACCAGTATAGTAGTTATATTATTTATAATTTTTGTATAATTTTTGTAATTTTTCTTTTTGTAATAAATTTTCTATTTTTTCAAATTGGGTGTGCTATCCAATACTCTCAGTATTTAAAATGAGCAAAACGAACATAGGTATATTTGTGAAATACTGTGAAATACTGTCCTGACTGTTAGGAAAATGTTTCAGCTGGTGTGAAAGTTTTAATAGATGGGGAAAATATTAAACTAATGGGAATCCTTCGTGGGTCCCTAGTTGAATACTTGATAAGTCTGTTCCTTTATACTTTATACTATATTTCAGAAAAACTAACACGGGGAGGGTTATTTAGTAAAATCCAAATTTATCTCATAAATTAAATTAATTAATTTATTTATTATTTAAACAGCTCGAATTAATCGGTTTGGGTGAAACCCCCAAAAAATCGTACAAAAAATCATGTCGTCCAATTTTTTGGGGCTTTAACCCTGAATCGTAAGTTTTTTTGGGTTTTTCCCCGAAAAAGCCCTAAATGATCAGATTTTTGGGCTAAACCCAGTGCAGACCATGATAAGGACAAGGACATCTGCCATTGACTTATATACAACCTCAGCAGGTCTAAAGGTGGCCATAGATGCAAAGATCCTATCGTACGAATTGAGGATTCCTACAATTTTCGGACCATGTGTGGAAAGTCCCGACATTTGTTGGTCTGGCGGAGATTGGTCGTCATTTGGTCGATCGGACAGGTTTGATTATGTCCCGACCGTCCCGTCGGAGGCCCATTGCGCTCTCATCATAATCTGATAATTTGGCCATAGGGCCGAACGTTCAGATTACCCCCGATATAGCCATGCCCGTTAGTGGCATACCGGGGAAAGATCCGCTGGTTTGGCGATGTCGCCAAACGAGCGGATCTTTGTGTCTATGGCCACCTTAAGATGGCAGATTTTCAGATTTGAGATTTTTGCAGCATCGGGTTTTAATAAATATTTAAAAACAAAATAAATAAAAATATTTAAAAACCCCAACCAGATAAATTCGGAGTTTAATTATGCCCTGTTTGTACAGTATATTTGCTTCTTAGCCAGTGTCAAATATTTTGATATGCTTTTTTCTGTTTAAGAGACAGTTTTTATGAAGTTATTATTTGGCAAAATTGGTTGCCTGTTCTTCAATGCCCTCCAAGCAGTAGACTTGTTTTTTCTATCTTAATTTACTCCCATACTAGGCTGGTTTTACCTTGGGTGAGTTTTCTAATATGGCAAAAATAAAAAGGTTGTAACAGTCTGCTTGTAAGTTTTGATTTATAGAGCTAAATCTTAAAAGAGCGCTAATTAAAAAATAACACAACATCATCAGGTTATTCAACTACTCAAAATTACATGGTATGTGTTTCTTTGGTGGTATAGCTCAAAGAGGGTCGATATATAAACTTGTTCTATGTTCTATGGTTGAAACCATCCGTTATACAGAACACAAGCATGTTCAGATCAAAGTGCAGAGGTCGTCCTGCAGGTAAAATTTATATAGGCATATAGAAAGCATGTTGCCCACAAACCCGCTGGCACAGCGTTAAGAAAGATAGAACAGCTGTAAGTTTAAATCTGGTAGACAGCGTGATTTATTTCCCCTTTCATTCAATATATGCATTTTTAGAATCAGCTGGATATTTAGCTGCTTGAGGGATTAACTTCTCCATTTATGACAATAGAGCGTGTCTATGAGAAACATAAAAATCCCCATCTCAGTGACAGAAAGGGAACATAGTTTCAAATAAATGGATTTAAAAGATAAACTATACAACATTGTTTTTTTTTTAGATTTTGAACTGCAATTTGGAATCTTATGAAATCATAACAAGTCCCTAACATGTTTCCAAACATTGGTATTTGTTTCATGTCAACCCATTTCTCAACAAAACTGGCATATCCGGCCAGCGGCATGGGGGTTTTGTGCAAGCCATATTAGACATGATATATGCAAAACAACATGCTTTGTACAGGGGAACTGTTTTCATACAAAATATTCTACCCAAGAATGCTGTTTTCCATATACAAATGAGCAATACTGTGTTTACAAATTATGATGGTTTTAAATGACTAAAAAAAAATTACAATAAACAAAGTTCAGGCATACAACCAACAGGTATGGGATCTGTTATCCAGAAACCATTAGCCAGAAAGCTCAGAATTACAAGAAGGTTGTGTCCCATAGACTCCATTGTAATCAATTAATTAAAAAAATTATGTAATCAATAAATTAAAAAACATTTTTAAAATTGATTTCCTATTTCTCTCCTAGCGCCCGCCCACATACCCGTCTCTGGTGCGCGCCGCCCCTAATATTCTTCTGCCCTAGGCCCTGGCCTTTGTGGCCTCGCCACATATCCAGGCCTGCTTTTAAGGCTGTAACCATGCTAATAAAATAATGGTTCTGCATACAAAGTTGGCCACATGAACCTAAAGGATAATGTATATTTGGAATTTATCAAAGCTATGGTTAACGTATGGACGTACCTTCTGCTTTAAATGACCACTACATAAAATATGTTTGTAGGTATTCATGTTCTTAGAAAAATGTGGTGTGTGGGCCCATTAGTGGAGCACCTAAAGCGAATCATTGTTCTACTTCTAATAGTCAAATACACTGCCCTACTGCCACATTTGCATTTAGGTTTTAGATTAGAATTCAGGCACGGTGAAAACTTTTTTTTTCTTTTTTATATGTAACATTTTCTGATGAAAACATAGCAGAGATGCCATTTCACAGGAAGAATTGTAATTGATTAGCTTGTATACATGTTCAGTAGTGAATAAGCAGTGACTACAACAAGAAAACAGAGGGATAAGGAAGTCTGGATCATCAAGACACAAAAACAAATAATTAGTAATAATAATAATAAGCTTTGTGGTCAAGCTTGAACAAGTATTTTGCATTTTTAAGTCATTGCTACATTCATTGCACAGTGAAATGGCTATTTGGCTCCTCAATGCAAATAACTTGTTACCACAAACTGTATAAATCAGTGATAGCTCAATCCAACAGTGGTCTGGGTTTGCCACGTCCAGAAAAGCGATATCATGTGGAAAATGAAGATTTCACTGGAGAGCTTTTTTAGTGAAACAGTGAAGACGTTTATTCAAGATGCATTAAAGCACTACATGTTTCGGACCTCTAGGGTCCTTCTTCTGGTGCAGTTACAACACACTGAGTGAATGGGGCCTTTTAAAGCCCACAAACCCATCCCACAACCATCATGTGATCAAACAATTGTATACTAGCTCCATCTTCAGGCCAAGTATATAAATTACAATAAAATTAGAACATGGATACTACCAATTAGGTCTATCCTAAAAACTGACCTTCAGTACACATATAGTTTAAACAGTGTAACAATGTAAATAAAGTATCTCCTACCATCTGGTTGTTAGTAGTTCACAGTTTATCAGTCCATTTGTATCGATTTGACCAGATGGTAGTAAAGTCTGCAACAAATGTAACAATTAGTGGATCATATTTTAAGATGCAACCATAAACTTATAAAAAACACTTTAGGCTCCAAGCTTCATTCATTCCTTTTGGCTCTATTGTGTTTAATAGTTCAATCCATTTGGCTTCCTGTTGCAAAAGCATAGTTTTCCTGTCGCCCCCTCTACTAGGCATATTAACCTTCTGTAGCACCATCCATTTCAAACTTGTCTGAAAAAATGTGAACTACTAACAACCAGATGGTAGGAGATACTTTATTTACATTGTTACACTGTTTAAACTATATGTGTACTGAAGGTCAGTTTTTAGGATAGACCTAATTGGTAGTATCCATGTTCTAATTGATATTGTAATTTATATACTTGGCCTGAAGATGGAGCTAGTATACAATTGTTTGATCACATGATGGTTGTGGGATGGGTTTGTGGGCTTTAAAAGGCCCCATTCACTCAGTGTGTTGTAACTGCACCAGAAGAAGGACCCTAGAGGTCCGAAACATGTAGTGCTTTAATGCATCTTGAATAAATGTCTTCACTATTTCACTAAAAAAGCTCTCAAGTGAAATCTTCATTTTCTATTTGGCTCCTCACTCTAACCCCTTCTGTCTCAGTTTTTATGAGGAAATAATGTATAGTTGTATTGAGGAAGTGCGGGAGACTGATGGTGTTGTGTGACAAACACATAAGGAAATGGATTTGATCTGTGAGCCTCAGTTAGGGAGTCTCCTCTAATCCAGTTTACACCACTAATTAAAAATTGAAAAAACACATTTGTCATCTTATTTTCCAAACTGCTCTATGACAGCCACGTCACTCTTCTGTGAGGCTGAAGAATAGACAATGCAGGATTGTGCATGTAGGTATGATATACCTTGGCTAGCTTCCCTTGGCATTCCCAGTAAATTAGACTGGAACGTTCCCTACGCTTACACACAGTATTTTAAAATATTTTCCAAAAGTCTTACTATTATCTCAGTGGCCTTTTTTTCTCTGGGAGAGCCATATAGAACTTCACTTTTAACAGGCGTTACAATTATCTGGGGCAGGCAGATATGCCAACAGTTAGCAGCACAGAGATTCAGGACACTCTGGATTGAGTGGAATAAACAACGTGTATTCCCAAGATGTCATGAATTAGAGTTTGATACTTTACTGAGCTGAATATCTGCATTGTCATTGTTGAAAACATGGCATTACCTACCCCTTTTCATATGATTGTTGAGTGATGTGTCTGAGGAAAGACAGTATTATTGTATGTATAAATGCAGGGCTAGGTGACATTAGGACAAAACAATGCTAGCAACGAGAAGACAGAAATTGGACCACTTTAATGTCGAGAAAGCATAAAAATTCACACCATGGGTCCAAAAACAGCACTTGCTATGCCAGATAGGACTAATACAGATAAAATAAGATTTGGGACAGCAAAACAAAGAATCCGGGGTGGGGGGAAAAAGTATGTTAAGTACTGCCCCTTTAAGGTCTCATTAAATCTTCAGGTCTCGTATATACTCCAGTATAAGCCGAGTTTTTCAGCCCCCAAAATATGCTGAAAAACTCTACCTCGGCTTATACTCGGGTCAAGAGCAAAAACGGTCACCGGCGCCTAAGAATAGTCGCCGGCGCCTAAGAATAGTCGCCGGCGTCCAAGAATAGTCACCAAGAATATTCGCCAGCATCCAAGAATGGTCGTCAGCATCCAAAAACGAGACGCCGGCACCTCCAATGGGAGCAGAAACCCTCAATTTTTTGATTGAAACTTACCAGAAGCTGCTGCATTTCTCACCCTAGGCTTATACTCGAGTCAATAAGCTTTCCCAGTTTTTGGAGGTAAAATTAGGTACCTCGCTTATACTCGGGACAGCTTATACTCGAGTATATACGGTAGTTCTCCCTGGAATAAAAAAATAAAACTTCACTAATTTGTTAAGCATCATTCAATATTCAACTGTTTTCGACATAATTTTCACTTTTAATTCTATACGTGTAAATTCCTATGCTCCATTTAGCTCCAGGGGAGTTTCAGCTCAAAAATGCACACAAGCATTTTCGACCGCAAAAATCAAATTGTCAATCACATTTTGCATTGATGGTATCAGACATTCCTCAACATAAGCACTCACTAACTTCAGTCATAAAACATACTCCTTGCCCTTGGAAATACTTGAACACTGTACAAGAGCACTTGCCGATGCAAAGGCAGCCTGTATATTAACATAGTTCCAGGGTTCCACTAGTGAAAATGTGCCAAGTGAATTGCATGCGTATACAGCCTGGATGTGATATCATAACTCATATCAACAGCAACTTGCACACTACTTAACAAACAGAGCCTACTTTTGCATCCACGTTGGTACATTATGTGCAATTGTGATGCTGCAACTTAGTGAGTGTTCCTTTAACCCTGGAGTTCTGGACAAAAAAAAATCTACATTGTGATTGAAAAACATGACAGTTTGTGGCTAAAAAAATTGCACTTTGCAGCTTGTGCAGCATTTGTTAAAGGGCCTGGCTGTGTGTGACCTTAAAGCTTAATTCTGTATGTATAAATGTTCCTAACAAGTATAGCTGGTTTGTCAAGGGATCAAAACTGTAAAGCAGGGCAGTCTCCAGTAGTTCTGCTCAAGCTCTATGCAATTTCCATCTCTAAGCATTAAGCGGGTGCCAAAGCAATTCTGCATCAGTGTGGATTAAATGAACTGTGTTCTGTAGAAATAATGATAACAATATACGAACATTCACGCATGAATACTCAAATCTTCATTTCCTTGTTTATTTATTTGTTTTGGCTGACTCACTGAAAATGTCTAGTATTGGCAGCAGTGTGAATAGTAGATGTTTGGCTGCTTGGTAGGCCCTGGATTTTCATTCTTATTGACTACATTTCAGCTTTTAGCTATTTTAGCTATTCGCTTTCTTACGTCTCCTAGACAGGAACCGGGGATTTTCTCCTGAAGATATTATTTTTGCTTCTTTCAATCTGTTAAACGTCCTCTTAATTAGACACTCCTAACTCCATGGGTTTCTTTGCATATTCTGGCTTCTTGTAAAATAAATGACACATTCAGAATTTACTCATGACCTTACCAAGGTGATGCACTCACAACTGACTCTCAGAAAAGTCTATAACATTGTGCCGAATGCTAAAGGCATTTTTAAGTTCAGAACTGCATTGAATGCTAAGGAAATACACCACAACATGGCCAGAACTTTTCCTGAAGAGCTGTAGACTTTGGATAAAGGTAGAATCCTGTGAGCCTTGCTTGAATTGCCATCTTCAGCAATGGTGACTTGTCCAGGAACTTTTACGGGGTTATTTATCAAAGGTAGAATTTTAGCGTTATGTGAGCTTTTTTAAACCTCAAATGAACTCACAACTTGGATGGTTTCTAATTTAAGAAAAAACTGGAATGGAAACAATTTGAATCAGCAAGTTCAGGTTTAACAACCTGAAAACTTAAATCCTCAAATTGATTGAGTTTCGAGAGAACATCAAAAAGGCTGTTATCTTCTTCTAATAGTTCAAGGGACCTCTACCATTTACTTCTACCTGACCTTGACAGGTTTCAGATGGAGTTTTTTCTTTTCAAGCTATTTCCAGGGTGAGGGTATAATACATTTTGAAACATTAAACTTTTTTTCTACCCAAAAATCTATTTTTGACCAGTCAATAACCTTGAAAACTTAAATTTTTCGTGGAAAACACAACTCTACCTTTGATAAATAACCCCCTTAGTGTTCTTGGTGGGATTCTCCTGAACAATCCTATATAGATGGCTCCTTTCTTTTTTTTTCAAACTTCCTTTTTATTGAAATATTTTGCAATCTTGTGATACATGACTGTAGTCGAATAAAAGTTATACATCAAAACATTAGATGACATCATTAACATTCAATTTGTAAAAAGGTTCCTTTGAGCAATGTAATAATTTGTGAAAATATTAATTATGATATTACAAAAGAATGTCTAGATACATATACAGTCATCTTTAATATACAATAAACAGTTGAAGAATTTTCCCAATAAACTGTGTCTACTGTTGTTTCTCCCAGAGTGGGGGGGAGGGGGGGAGGGGATTGGGGGAGGAGGGGGGGGTGAGCCGGGTCCAGTTGAGGTGCATGGTGTTGGGTATTATGGGTGTTCGCTCTGAACCAAGAATGCGGGGAGATGCTCAGACAACCATGGGGTCCATATTTTCTCAAATTTTTTTGGACAGCCTCTACTAATATAGGTTAGTCGATATAGGGGAATTGAATTATTTACCAGTTCAATCCATTGAGTTTTTGTTGGGGGACGTTCTGACTTCCATTTGAGGGCTATCAACCGTTTTGCTTGTATGAGGAGGAAACATATTAGAGTCCTTTCAGCAACCGTGGGAGCCGTATCTTCAGTTTGGTTAAGGATGAGAAGGGATATATCCATTGGAATTATGAGTGCTAGAAGAGAGCTGATTTCTTGTGTTATTTTGATCCAGAATCTTTGGATCTGGGTACATGCCCATATCAGTTGTATGAAGCCAGCCGGGGAGTTTTGGCATCTTGGGCAGACATCGGGTATAGAAGGTTTGATTAGGTGCAATCTGTGGGGGGTCAAGTATGTTCTATGAAGGTATCTAAATTGAATCATTCTATCTTTTGAATTAATTAATGGCGAATTATTTGTTACAAGAATTTCATTCCAACTTTCCAAAGTCAGTTGAGGGATATCCACTGCCCATTTTATATAGAGCTTGTCTAAAACGGGTTCTTTGGGATTGTTCAGGAGAGAATAGAATTGGGAAACGGGTTTTATTAGTCCCGGGTTGAAGACTAAATCTTCTATTCTCCTGGGGGAGGTATCAATATGTTCCCTACCTAATTGCATTTGGAGGGCATGTCGCAGCTGGAGAAAACGGAAGAGCATTTTATTGGGTAGGTTAAAGTTTTCTTTGAGGGCATTAAAAGTAGATATTTCACCTCGTGAAATGACCTGTTCTATATATTTTATACCATATTGTGCCCAAACACTGGGATCTGGTACTGTCTGGAGGTGGGGGAGATTGGGGTTATACCACAAGGGGGTATGAGTAGAATAGTGAGTTTCCCCTCTAGGGAAGTAGATTAGGGCGGTTTTCCAGCTGTGTATAGTCGCTCTCATTAGGGGGGAAATTTTATTCTGGTTTTTGGTTCCCCTATATAACAAGTTTTTAAGGGCTTCATAAGAGTTTACCAATTTTGCTTCAAGTGTTGTACACGCAATGTCAGGGGGCGACGAGGCCCACCTCCATACCGTAACTAATTTTGTAGCTAGATAGTATAAGAACATATTAGGTGCTGCTAGGCCCCCTTTATCTGAAGGATGTTGCAGTGTTGTTAGAGCTGTTCTAGGCGATGTTCCGCCCCAATACATGGTATTCAGTAAGGATTTAAGCTTTTGGAAGAATTGGTTGGGGACCTGAATAGGAGCTTGTAAAAATAAGTAGGTGAATTTGGGTAACAGAACCATTTTAAAAAGATTAATACGACCAAGAAGTGTTAGGGGGAGGTTGTTCCAGTTTTTGGTTTTCTTTTCCATCAAGGTTAACAAGGGGTTTAAGTTAAGTTCAACAAATTGGTTCAGGTCCCTATGGATATGTACTCCTAGATATTTAAAGGTAGAGACCCAAGGTAGCTGAGCCTTATACCCGTGACTTTCAAGTTGAAACGTGTCTATTGGGAAAATTTGGGATTTCCCCCAATTTATAGATAAACCAGAGAATTCTGTATGTCTATTTATTACATTTAGTGCAGAGTCTAGGGCGTTATAGGGGTTCTCTAGGAACAGTAAAGTATCATCAGCGTACATAGCAACTTTCTCTGTAATAGACCCTATACACAAGCCTTTAATTTCAGCATTACATTTTAAAAGAGAGGCTAACGGTTCCATCGCAATTGCAAATAATAGGGGCGAGAGGGGGCATCCCTGCCTAGTCCCCCTAAAGAGCGAGAATAAGGGTGAGACTGTCTGGTTTGTTTTGATTCGTGCCACTGGATTATTGTATAACATGGCTGTCCAATTGAGAAAGTTGCCTTTGATTCCCATTTTTCCCATAGTTGCCCAGAGGTAGTCCCATTCCACGGAATCAAAGTAGATGGCTCCTTTCTACTATAAATCTGTGCCAAGTTCACATTACTACCTAAAAGGACTATTTCCACCTGTATATGGGGACCTATCAAAACAAATCATTTCCTCCCATGTCCAAAAAGTTTCTTCTTCCCAAATTTAGTATGATGTGACCCAGTTTGTGCCTTGAATTGCCTTATGTAACAAAGCAAGAATCTACATTGACAAATAAAAGCATTTATAAGCAGTCTCTTTTTAACCTGGGCCTAAACCGCATCACAATCCTACTTTATAGTTTCCATATCACAACAGAAAACAATTGTATATCCAAATTTGAGAAGGTTAGGATCCTTTAGAATGATTTGGTGCAATTGTGAAGAATTGCAGGTGTTACAAAGTTCAGGGGATTATCTCCTTAAACTGTTGAGCCATGTGTTTTTGGACAATAAGTTACTTATGGGGAAATGTAAAGTAATCGCCTCGTTTGACGCCGGCATGATGTCACCGAGCTGGGATCGGGAGGAACCACATGGAGGACGCCGACATCTTGGGACATGCCATCTTGGGACGCCACGTAAGATTTCCTTACAGTTATACCATGAGTTTTTGGTTGTAATTACATATTTATTTTGAGACCTTATAAATCGCAGCTTGTTTTTGACGCACAAACTGGCTAAAAACTTAAAGGAGAGCTAAACCACCCAGCTGGCGATTTTAACTGATAGCCCCATATGGCAGCTCACCTGCTCCTTCCCCATCTGCACCAGTACCTGGTGGTAAAGGTTTCATGGCCATTTTACATCTTGTTTCCGTCTTTCTGGCAGTGATCACCACCAACCAGGAGTATTTGTAGTGGATCCCACTGCACAGGCTTCTGTTCAGTAATGACTTTGACTATGCACAAAACGCATTCTTTTCTCCTCATACAGTACCTTATTTAAGAAAAAAAAAGTACAAATTATTCTTGGTTGTGTTTTTTTTTTCACTGAAAAAGACGCTCGCACACAAGTGAGAGTCACATTGTTCCATTCATTTTCAATAATTCAAAATAAAAAAACTCGGATGTTGTAATAAACTGGGAAAATAAATAAATGAATAGAGAATATTCCCGCTGTCGTCTATTACAACCTCGCTAGCTTTTACTCGCCGAGTTCTTTCTGGTGACTTTTTGCAGTTCTTTTTCTTTAATAAATCCCTACTATCCGAGGTTTCAGAAAATACTTTTTTTGCATCTGTTTTTTTTCCAGGTTTTTCATGAATCGAGAAAAAACTGCAACTCGTTTTTCAATAAATGAGTGTGGATTTATGCACGATTTATGCACTGTATATTTATTATAGGTATCACTCACTTGCTAATGCAAAACAGCCTATGCTGTTCAAGAAATATTGTTTGGCCTGTATACCACTATGCCAAATGGCATTTGTGCAAAGTGTTCTCCATACTTGTATCTGCAAGAGAATCACTGCCAGCTGATCTGAGCATGCTTGTGCTCCTGGATAACAGCATGTTGGCAGCAGCAAACTGAAATGCAAAATTTGATAGAAAAGCAGTTTATTGCGGTATTAAAACATGTAGGTCCCCTTTGAGCTTTTCTCCCTAAGGACACACAAACCGCATATTCTGAGTAGATAAACAACATTTTATTTTTTAACTTTAATGGTCACTAAAGGTAAAAGCTTCACTAGAGGGAACAGAACAAGCTTCAGTCAATCTAGAAGCAGACAGGAGCACTAACCAAAATGTTTATTATTTTTTCTTTGGGTATAATGATCTGCATAATTTGATGTTTGTAGTAGAGATCTAATCCCTTTGGGCACTGGGTAATTATGAAATTTCATTATACTCATATAACCTTCTGTGAGCCACTTGGGTAGAAATAGATCTTCAGTCATAATAATTAAATGGGCCTGTCCTTAGTAAATATACACATAATAGATTTGTCCACCTGACCATGCCTTTATTCAATGACTGGTGCTTAGTAGGGCTTATAGTCCGCTGGGTCGTGATTTTGATAAGGGTGTCACGCAATTGGCCTGGAAGTCTCATGTGTAGGTATTGGTCAGTGCACCTATTTTATTTAGCCACACTCAACTGTAAACAGAATTGGGGAGCAGCACAAGCAGTGTCGGACTGGCCCACCCAAAAACCTTAGACCAGGGGCCCACTCTTAGTACTATTATTCTTCCTTTCCTCACTCAATCTCTATTCTCCTATGTTGCTCATGAGCCACCGGTTGTGGATCACTGGTATTAGTCATAAGTCAAACTGTCTGGTTAAATCAATTCCCATTCTTGCTCTTATATATATATCTTTAGGACCCTTGAAAGTCTATATGGTGTGATGGGCATTTGGTAATTTCAAGCAGATCTTTGTATATTTCTATTTGGCATTCCTAGTAAAGCTCACTGAAAGCATCTTTAGCCTTGCACAGGACTTCTTCTTTCATTGTGCATATGTGTAGGCAACATATAATATATCCAGGGAGCTATGAGCATTGTTAAAATCTGGCTGACCTTAAATGTAATTGAAAAGAGATCCTCCAGAATGTTGCTAGTGATATATTCTGGTACTACCTCCCTTTGCCCCCTTTTATCACTGTCCTTCAAGAACCTTGTCGTTTAAATGATTGTTTAATTAAAGCATTGGTTTTATCTATTACTTTCAGTACCTTGCCTTCTAGATTCATTTTCTACACATGGTTTTGGAGACAAAAGAGACGTTGTTTCCTTTGATAGCTTCTTTCCAAGAACAGTTAGAATAACTGCAAACCAGTCCAGCATATAGTAGAGGAACAACCACTAGGAACTACCTATTCTCATGAACTCACTGGTCTAACATGTATCTGTACTCACTGCACTTAGTACAATGCATCACAACTCTGCATTACATTGAATTTGCTGCACTTTTTTATTATTGTACTCTATAATTCTATATCATATTATAAACATCTAGATAAGTATTATTTAGTTATTATTGTACTCTGTAATTCTATATCATATTATAAATATCTAGATATGTATTACTGCCCTATGCTGCGCAAGAAATTCCTATGTACTTCTATTACAAATGGCAATAAACAACTACTTGACTTGACTTGACCCCCACAGTTACTGTGTAGGATGATGCTTCTACAATTAGAAGACTTCCTACTAAACTACACTCGATACAGCTTAATGATGGAGCAAGTACCCCTACCGCCCACCTCAGGACTTTATTATGTCTGTCACTTTACACAGACAGATCTGTATAGTCCAGGAATCTCAGTATAATACTTTGAGGCTACACGGTATTCTGCTGTATTCGATGCCTATCAAGCAATGAAACTGATTAGTATATCCATTTTGGTTTGAAGTATATAATAATACATTAATATCATGTTCTTTTCTATGAGCCTGTATTATATTAATACACTTGTCCAGTAAGGAAAGCATTTTGTTGAAACTTGTTTTACTGAAAATGTCCTTCACAGCAAATTTCAGCTTCTTGTTTTATCCTTTGGATTTTGAAATACCAGGAACACCGTGTGTGTTCACAGGAACACATCCAAACTTCTTCCTCAGGACTCATGCCAAGAATCCAACCTGCCTGAGGAAGAGTTAAATGGGCTGTACCAGTAAACTGATCTAAGAGAAATTCAGACTATAGCAAAGTTGATTTTTTTTTTATGCAGCTGTAGCATGAGGAACGAAGCTGGATTGTCCCATGAGCTGTGTGGTATAAAGGTTTTCAGAGAGAAGGTCAGTTTGTTACAGACTCTTTAAAAGACAAATGAGGCGGGAATGGTTACTTCAAAGAACTATTTATATTTGTAATCGTAGATTTTCTAGCCTGTAAAGCAGAGCAAGGCATTACGATAGAGTTGTTTTACTTTTCTTTTGTCTACATGTTCTCTGTTGCTCTTTCGGATAAATTCTGAGGTTTTGTCAGTAAATCACACATATGTTTAATTGAGATTATTCTTTTGGCATGGTGTTAGATAAATACGTAATACCCTCTTAAAGTGTCTATTGTGATTTGTGTCAGCTAAAAACAGTGTTTTGTATTAATACAGACCAGTTCTACTGTTGCCCTGAAAGCCCCCTACTGTAATGAATTGTTTCATATGTCACATTTGTCTTGCAACTGGATTTCTGTGATTATATTTTTATCCAGTTTCTAATATTGCCTTCACAGGAATATCTACTGTGTTATAGGCTATATTTCATGTAGTGTTACAGTAGGGATGTATACAGGTATAGGATCTATTATCCAGAATTATTGGGATCTATGGTTTTCCTAGTAAGTGGTCTTTCCATAATTTGGATCACCATACCTTAAGTCTTTTAAAAATCCTTTAAGGTAAGAACCTGGTTCTGTTTTATTACTACAGAGAAAATAGAAATTATTTAAAAAAAAAAATAGAATTATTTGGTTAAAATGGACTCTGTGGGAGATGGCCTTTCCGTGATTCAGAGCTCTCTGCATAATGAGTTTACAGGTAAGGGATCGCATACATGTCCTGTGTTTTAAGTAGAGATAAAAACACATATTGGCGCACAACATACTTTTTAACAGACTCACAGGGTATCGTTTATCAGCAAAAAACACCACATCTTCGCCTACAAAGATGCCCACTAGTACAAAGCCAAAATAGAACTGCCAGAGCTTCTGTTATTGGTATAATAATGCCAGAATTAATTCCACAAAACACTGTTCATCCTGACGCTAATTCATTATAGGCTTAAGAACATTTTTTTTTAGAAATTATTCCCAAAAGCTGCTCCAAAACTAGTCCTGCTTTACACTGTATTTGTATTTTTATTTTCAGATCAATTACATTCCTCCCAATATAAAAAAAAAATTATTTAAATTAACATATATTTATGCCTTTCAATCAAGGGTTAAAATACACACTGTTTTACGTGCCCAAAGATCAGTAATTTAAGCTGTTTGACGCCTCTTCAGACCATTTCCAAAATTGCCTAATAATTTGCATGAAGAGAGATATTATCACAGATTTATATTGCAAAAGTTACTTCACTGTTTTGCCTGCGGTCATGTAAATTCTTTGAACAGAATGATTTGGCTGTCTGACATGGTGGAAACTTGTCTGTGTAATGGCATGATCCATTCCTCATTTATAACTGACTTTCCTCTGATTGGGTTCATTTTGGTAATCTTGGTATTTTTGTCATATAAATAAATGTTTGGCTAAGTATGTTTGGGTGTGTTAGTCCTAATCTTTGTATTGTGTAATAACTTTTGGAAGTATGGCCAAAATATGGTCACTCCCATATCTATGTAATTAAAGGAGTACTAAAGCAACAAGGAAATAACTAGAAATTCTGAACGTTATGTACTGAACTTAATGTACTAGCCCAATGGTTCAGCATCCAGTTATGGTCTATGCCTTCAAAGTTGCCCACAGAATCTTCCCATCTTCTGATCTTGTGATCCTCCTCTCATGCTAAGTGACCTCTGTGTTGCTATTGAGAATCTAAGTCATACATACTAAACTTTTGTAGAAAGTGAGATTACATTTGTTATACTAGCAGTGTTGATAGGCCTTGTACTGTGAATGTTATATTATACAGTCTATTTATACTATATATTGTAAGTAGGTCCCTAATCTCAGGTAAGTGACAGGTGCCCTTTAGTACACAAATGATGTACAAATAAGTGATGTATCCAGTCTTTGACTATTATTGGCATGAGATATAATTCCTTATTATAGAACTGCCAAACAGTATCTTTTTTACTGGGTCCCACAGCAGAGACACTTTAAAGGCCTACAATAAACTTTGGTGAGAATAAAATGCTTGCTCACTGAAAGTTTAAATTGTGATCTCCGTTAGGCCCGCTATTCTCTATAGTGTCTCTTTGGTTACACCTCTTCACAATCCTATAAAGTTTGCCCATTCACCAAATACCTTCTGATATTCAATATTCAAATACATCTAGGCGGTTATTTATCAAGCTCCGAATATCGAAACCTGGAATAATTTGTAGTTTTCGGAGCAAAAAAAACGTCTGATGGTCAAAAAACCCCGGCACCTAAAAGCTCTTGAGGTCCTGTATAAGTCAATGGGGAAGGTTCCAGTGTCTGCGCTGATGTCCATACCGATATCTGATGATTTTGGGGTTTTGGAGCAAAAAATTCTGAAAACTCAGAACAATTTGGAGTTTTTGGGGAAAGCTCAGAAGTTTGCCAGACCATATTTTTTTTGGCTTTACTCTTCATAAATAAGGTCCATTTGGGAATTTGGAGTTTCTCGAAGTTTGATATTAGAAATACTGAGATAAATTCAGACCTTGGTAAATAACCCCCCTAATTTTGGGGTGTATTACACATTCACCTGCCCCAGCTACGGATTGCAGCATTAAAGCAATAATTTTTGCAAGAGAATATAACAGTGCTATATACTGTAAATAAGTAAATACAATACAAGGAGCACTCTCAGTTTTTAGCAAAATACTGAAGCCTAACTCCTTGACCTTTGTTTATAATAGCTGAAAAACATTTTTAAATTCTATAGTCAAATGGCTAGGTTTAAAACCTAAACGAAACAGATTATTGTTCATATTTTCAAATACAACAGAATCAGAATATAGAGAGTTAAAGGGTGTTCCTTCAAGCTCCAGAAGTCACCAGCATGTGTTGGGGAGTACAGAGACAGTGAATACCATGTAACAGGTGAAGGGTTTAAGGTCAGCGGTTTCTGAACCACCATGAAACTGTAGACCATGCAAGTGATTCTTTGTATGTTTCCTGTAAAGCACAACCCTCGAATCCTTCCAGCAGCCTAACAAGAAAGCAGTATTTTATAAATTCTATTGTATTTGTGAATCACAAATATGACTCACTGGAAAAGAAACTCGGCTGTAGAACTAAGGTGCACATCTGAAAGGCGTCTGATGAGACATTGCTGCATAATACATGAGATACATTCTCCTCGATATTATGTATTGGTTAATTATTTCTTATCTATGGACCATCTTTAGCGTGGGAATCTTGGATTAAAAACACCTTTCTTCTTTCTGTTTTAGGGACCATGAAGCCTTGATCATATATGGTTCAGCTGGATGTTTCTAATAAGATGGATGATTTGGTTGTTCTTGACCTTCTGGATTGCCCCTTATGCCTTGGAAAACTGGATGTCACTGCCAAGGTGTTGCCATGCCAGCATACCTTTTGCCAGCCTTGTCTGCAGAGGATATTTAAAACCAGGAAGGAACTGAAATGCCCAGAATGCAGAACCCCTGTACAGTGCAGCATTGACGAGTTGCCGGCCAACTTATTATTAGTACGAATACTAGATGGCTTGAAAGGTGGGCAAACCCTTCTGAGAAGAAACTCCTCACGGAGGATGGGGGGACTCTTTGCCCAAGATTCTTTAAAGAAGAGTAAAGCAAACAGAGCAAGCCAGGATTCTACATTTAAGACCATTTCCAAGGACAGGATGCCTGTTGATGGGGTAAGAATATAGGCTGTTATTTCTGTATGATTAAGAGGGTGAAACCATAAGACGTCCTAGTGCGTTTTATTTTCTGATTTTCTTTCAGTGAGGGGGGGGGAGGGTGATACCTCCACTTCTATGTTTTAAGTGATTGATCTGAAAAGGTAATGGTTGTTTTGTCTATATGGTTGTGAAATCTTATCTTGCGTAAGATGGCTGAAACCGGAATAATATGACATCTCATAAAAGCACCTTTTACGTGTCTCAACATCATCGATATCTGAGTCACAATTATCATTTCAATAAGAAAAAAAATCACAGTGCATTTATGCAAAGAATGCCCAACGATGAATGGAAATTCAATGCGGCTTTTTTTCTTTTATCCAGTTATCGCACAACTGGGATAATCGCGGATTCATGATGACTGCTCATAAATCTTGATCATCTGCATTAGGCATATGTCTTGCGTTTGGGTATTATTAGCTCCAAATCAACATTTTACCTAAGGGTCTAAACAACTATTTAAGGAGTCAGCAGAACATATGGCTTGGTGTAATGCACCAGATGCTCTTCGGGATCCTAATTTAAGAAAAAAAATAGACAATGTTTTGTAGTGAAATATTGCATTTTATACATACTTCAAGCAGATTTTATTCCATTTATTTTGTGCAATATAAGGCACAAAATTTCAGGTCTAGGAGCTTGTAGCTACCAATAGGTTTTTTGCTTTCAACAAGTAGCCTGGTAAATGCTTTATATGAGTTTATAGAACTAGAACACAATTTTGAAAAATGTTATTATTTGAACACCCCTTGGCATGGAATTCCGGCTATTTCAGACTAAAAGTTTGAGGAGCAAATATGATTTGTTCTTATCTACAGTAGTCTACAGCATCTATGTATCTGCTATTGGCTTGGGGGCACCTGTGATCAGATTTCCATGTTATCTTATCCAATTTTTATTGTACCAATCCAGAAGAGCAAAATTCTTTAATTTAGTCAAAGGGCATATCTTGATCCTGGGTTAAATGCAGGTGTGGCACAGCAGATGCAAAGCAACAGTCTAGCGAATCATACATCTTTTTGTTATGTGTATTGACGGGGAGCAATCAAAAGCATGTAATTATACGTTTAAATCCATTCATTTCAACACGCAGGCAGATATATATCACAACTGTGCATGAAAACAGTCTGTTCCAAAAAAATGTGACACTTGGAGAAACAGTTTCTTGTATCGCAAGGTTATTATATACCGATTGGCACTAGGCACTAGGCAAGGATTTCCTATAAATTTGTGGCACCGCAAATTATATTGGTTGATGGGACTTATTTGAGTAAGGAGAAAGCTGGAGCTCTACGATTAGGCTTTTACTACTGGGCACACACCTGAGATACTTTTACCCAGTGGGGGTGGTGTTCAGGGCCACCGGAGCACCCCTCCCCCCGCTACCCGCAACCCTCTTCGGTAACTCCCACAAATTGGGATTTTTTTCCAGCATCCTGCCAGCTCAGTCCGACCCTGCTTTTATCTGCTTACCTACATTTTAGCACTGTTTTAATCTCCATTGCATATTCTTTTCTTTGGTACCTCTTGGAGTGGAATATACTCTCTGATTTGTCTGGTTTCATCTGATGACGGGGCACGCCCGTGAAATGTTGTGTTTCCATTTTTGACTAATAGACCACAGGGGAACAGCCCCAGGCAAGTGCTTACGTGTGCTGTCCTGTTTCTACATCTACTGTCTGGTTTCCACCATCAGTTAGTGGTCTATTGGTAAATATATGAACAAAAAGAAAATGCCGACTCCAATCTCTTCTGGACTAATTATTTTATATACGTAGAGCAAAACCACTTTTAAACTTTGCGGGTAAAATCCCTTTTAATTGCTCAAGTTATGTGTCGGTATAAACCACTAGGCAATCCTTACCAAGCAGAAATATCTGACCTGGGTGTCCAAACCCCAGGCCCGTCACTCCAATTACTTTAGGTAGTAGAAAACAGCCAAAGAGCTTTTCACTCACCAAGTTAGCCGAGTGGTCCGGGTGCCGGCCCCGAACCCGTAGCTTAGGCAAAATCAATCTTCAAAATAAATCTGCACGCACTTCTGCAACCATGGCCATGGTTGCAGGAGTGCGTGCAGATTTATTTTGAAGATTGTCTATTGGTAAATAGATGAGCTACTGAACAATATTATTTTTCAGCTACCCAAAGAGTGTAACTGAGTAACAAGTGTTCTTGTTTCCATTTGGAGGTAAGGATACTTCCCTACCTCCGATTGGGAGGCCCAAAGCAGTGGATAAGGAGGCCTAGCTTGAAGGCTAATAATAATACTGAGAAAAAAAACAAAAAGCTTATGGTTAAGAACTATTGTAAAGATCCTATGTCCTGGGTTTCAATATTGTCTAATGTATAAAAAAAATCCCTTCCTTCGAATATGGTGCCAAGCTGGTTTTATCAAGGGTTAAACATAATAGACTTTCT
This sequence comes from Xenopus laevis, assembly GCF_017654675.1. Classification (NCBI taxonomy): domain Eukaryota; kingdom Metazoa; phylum Chordata; class Amphibia; order Anura; family Pipidae; genus Xenopus; species Xenopus laevis. The sequence continues at coordinate 47,317,351 of NC_054375.1, forward strand.
AAATAGCTATGTAATTGCTTCAAAATGCAATCATCGATACCAACACAATACAAAACTCTTGCCTAAAGTCTGAATAAATGAAGCATATGTTGAAACATGCCAGCCACCCACCGCCCAACACTTGTGCTTCTTTAAAGCTGGAAGTTTGACTATGATCTTGTTTCAATGCCAAGTGAGCACAGAACTCCACCACCCAGACTCAGTGCTTCTCAGCTTCTGCAGCTGGGATTAGTTCTTCTTGTATTTATGCCAACAACAAAAAAATGCATCGTATTGTTATAGTTGATTTGAAACTGAGATTTAGAAGGCATATGATGAAGCTGTGTGTTGTGGTGTTTTGGCGACATCATTAAATTCCACTCAGGATTATGTTTAATGTGAACATATAATTAACAGTAACAATGTGGGCAGTCCTTACATTAAAGTGAAGGGTAAAATAGATTAGCTATAGTCACATTAACCAACCCACCGTTTACTGATTAAAAGAACCACTGCCAACATTGTTAACTATCTTCAAAGGCAGTTGCTGCTGCCAAGGTATTAACCAGAATTCTCTACCTTTTCTAGCTGGCGAAGATCATGACATATTTAAGAAATGGTAACAATTACCAGTTAAATTACAAGATCTAAGGGAAACTAACAATAGCTTGTAAAAGGGGCAGATCTTTCAGACTATTCGTATTTAAATAGTAATTGAAATTATATTGATCTACTTACTTAAATGCAGTTTCAATAGAACAGAAAATAGTACAAGTTATGGGATCCCTTATCTGGAAAGTCATTACGAATTGTGTTGTTTTTGCTACTTTTTATTATTATTTACTTATCCTTCTATTCAGGCCATCTCCTATTTATATTCTAGGCTCTTATTAAAATAAAAGCATGGCATTGTTGCTAGGGCAAGTTGGACCCCAGCAACCAGATGGCTGAAATGGAAACTGGAGAGCTGCCGAATAAAAAGCAAATAATAAAAACCAATTGTAAATTGTCTCAGAATATCCCTCTTTTCATCATACTAAAAGTTAATTTAAAGGTGAACAACCCCTTTAATATCATTTTTTGATCAGGAAGCAGTATATATTTTACAAAAAATTTGTTCTTTAAAAAAAGTAAAGCCACCTTCAACCACATCTTAAAAAAGTTGGCAATAACTAACAAAGAAAATTACACTACAAAATGCCAATTTATTCTTATTCATGGGAATAGCATTTGAGTTTGTGAGTTACATTCCCAGGGCCAAAAAAGCCAGTCAAAAAATATGTTTCCATTAGTCAAAGTTAAAAATGTACATACATCTCCTAGGACCCCACACGTTTCGTACCTCTAGGGTACTTAATCATGGGCCCACTAGCTTGTCTTTGGACACATCATATCCAAAATAAGGTTAAGTGATCATGATGGGATTTAGGTAACTAGGATTTAACATTGCCATTCTAAAATGTGTTGCTCAATTGAGGAAAAAAACGGAAGAAAAAAATTATAACAAACGAGACATCCCAATGTACAGCAAGCCAAAAGATAATATTTCCATTTTTTTTCTCGAACATAATTCTTTTCTGCCAATACCGTCATGGTATCTTCTCCATCTCTGCTCTAAATTGCCTGCTTTTAGAGTCTGGATGAAGTGTTTGCTTTATTCTCTGAAAGAAAAGGGGCCAAACAATCTTCCCAGCCCAAGTGAGGAATGTGGATTTACTGTAGTGTCCGATCAAGCATGTCCTATTTTGAACCAAGGATCTTCAGATCATTCACACTGACAGCTTGGAATGGAGCAATTTGTTAAAGTGTATTGGGATGAAACTGTGCAAAAGCATTTCATTTTTTTTTTCAGTGTTCTTTTAATAAATCTATGGTGGGTTTAAACTTATACAGCAATATTAGTTTAACGCTGTAGAGCATGGCTCAACCAATATGATTTCAGTGTGTCCTCATTGGGTATTTCTAGATCTTTAAAAGCAATTTAAATCAGTGTGCTACAGCAATACTAATTGTAACACCTGAAAGTAGCACTATAGTAATACAGGTAAGGGATCTGTTATCTGGAAACCCGTTATCCAGAAAGCTCCAAATTATGGAAAGGCCATCTCCCATAGACTCAATTTTATCAAAATAATCCACATTTTTAAAAATGATTTCCTTTTTCTCTGTAATAATAAAATAGTATTCTTATTAAAAGCAAAACCAGCCTATTGGGTTTAATTAATGTTTATATGATTTTCTAAGGTATGAAGAATTTAATTATAGAAACAGCCATTATCTGGAAAACCCCAGGTATTGAGCATTCTGGATAACAGGTCCCCGTGTGTGTATATATATCTATATCTATATCTATATATATATATATATATATATATATATATATATATATATATATATATATATATATATATATATATACTGTAGATATATATATATATATATATATATATATATATATATATATATATATATATATATATATATATATATATATATATATGATTTGAATGGTATTAGGCATTCAAGCTTCTATAAAATCTGAGCACCAAGCTTACAAGCTAAAAATCATTTAAACATTAAAAAATCAATAGAACTATTTGGCAACCAAAATGGATTTATGTAGATTAGTTACAATCAAGTACAGTATTAGGTACCATTTTATTAAGGAAAAAAAGTGTAAAAAATTAAGAAATAGTTGAAATAGGAAGTTATGGGAATTGCCAAGTTTTGGAGCTTTCTGGATAATGGGCTTTTTGATAATAGATCTTTTTACCAATGAGTTTAACATGAGTTTAATTAATAGGGCTTATGCTGAACAAACTAAATTGTCTATTGTTTTAATTAAGATTTATCTGGGTTTTTGGGGGGTTTTGCGCTAAATATGACAAAGACTAAAACTGAAACCAATATCTGCTTTCCTCTTTCTTAAAAAAGGTCATTAAAGTCCACTGTGAAGCCCATTATTTCAAATTCCGACAAAGGCTTCAGCTCAGGAAAGGAGGGGTTTGCTTATACAGGGCTCTACATTTAAACAAACTATCCTTATTTCTGGGGGAGAAAGGGTTAGCGAAGAATTAAAAGTAGAAGTAAAACAATAATCCACTTACTTGTGTCAAATCATTAGAACAAACCCTACCCATGAAGCAAAGCACGTTTGCTTTTTGTCGTTTTGTGACAGCACAGTTTCAGGTTCCATTCACTGTTCATCATTTCTAAAAATTTTTGGTGTCTTGTGATGCAGAGACAGAGTAAGTCCTCAAGAAACAATTAGAAGTATAAAACACAGCTCCCATATTCTCAATATATATTCATATACTCGAGCCAGTACAATGTCTCAATCAAGTAGTGACTACCAGAATCATTACTTGTAAAATGTTATTACTTATTCTAATCTATAGGGCTCCGTGGTCAACTATATTTAACTGGATCAATATGTCTATTAAACCATTTAAAGTAACACAAGGGGTCGTTTACTGATGCCCTGGCTGCAAGTGCAAGAGCCCTTTGTATTGAGCAGTGGTTGAGCTTAAAGTTAACCTTAAGATGAATTATAAATCTGGAGCACAGGACAGAATTCAGCATTCAGCCCTAAATTTAACTCACTTTACGAAGGAAGACTAAAGATAGGGAACGGAAAAGTATATTAGGCACAGCGGAGTACTTGACAGTAATGTCTAGATGAATTTGATGTTCAGCTACTGGTAGAAAATTGGTTAGGAATATAATACTAGAAGTAAAGTAAGTGTAACCTACCGCCTAGCATTTCATTGAGCATCTATTAATAATGCTTTCATCAAATACACAATTATTCAATGTTTGTGCTTATACCTGTGGTGTTTTAACAAGTGACTGCATTTTCATTGCACCGCTAGTATTTGAAAATCAATTGAATACATTACATAGAGGCTTTTATTGATTTGCAAAGACTCTGCATTCATTAAACCAATGACTATATTGTAGTTTTTCTTCTGCTATGCTATAAGCGCTTGACTTTCCATCAGCATCTGAACCCTTAAGAAACATTATTCATCACACAGTAAGTGGCATATTGTTAATAGCATATTCATAAGCAGAAACATCCTTCTACTAGAAGCATATTCTGCACCTACTGTTACTGTATAACTGTATATATATATATAATACACAAAAGCCATGAATATCCTGTAAATTATATCCTTATAAACGGTGAGTTCTGATGTCATCAGTTATAAACGGTGAGTTCTGATGTCATTTCTGTCACATGACTCATTGAAATTTGTGTATTATAATAAATAAAGTACCCCCAATTGTAAAATATGAGGATATTAGAAGTTACCTCGGAGTTCCATGACCTGTATAAAAACACTCGGCCTTCGGCCTCGTGTTTTTATATGGTCATGAAACTCCTCGGTAACTTATAATATCCTTATATTTTACAAAAGGGGGTACTTTATTCACTATATATATATATATATATATATATATATATATATATATATATATATAATAGCATGAAACAGACTTCTGTAGAGGGCTTTTGTGTTTAAGACACTCTTCCATGGCCAACATTCATATATGAGTAAGATTCCCAAGCTGTGGGGGTTCAAGCAAGAGGTGAGTTAAACATCAGTTAGGTTCAGCTCTCTTAGATATTCCAGGAACTATAATATGGGGACTGAAATCAACCATGACCACATTTTAGAGTAGACCATTACCGGCTGACTGAGCACAAACTGCCTGAAAATAACTCAATTATGGCCCCATTGGCTCAAAACAAGATTACATATACATAAATGTCACCCTGCTGCAGTACCAGGGCTATCCAAAACAAGTAATAATTCCCTTAAATGTCCTCCTGATCAACTGCTAACTGCTTTGATACTTAAACTAACATATTAAACAGGTATGGGGCCTGTTATCTAGAATGCTCTGGTCCTGGGGTTTTCTGGATAATGCATTCTTCCGTCATTTTGATCTTCATACCTTAAGTCTACAAAAAAATAATTTAAATATTAATTCATCCCAATAGGCTTGTTTGGTCTCTAGTAAAAGGTACTATTTTATTATTACAGAGAAAAATAAAATCATTTTAAAATATTTTAATTATTTTGATCAAATGGAGTCTGCGGGAGATGGCCTTCCCGCAAATATAGCTTTCTGGATAACAGGTTTCGGGATAACAGATCCCACACCTGTATTTAGAGGCACAATAGGTGCTAGGCCGTTTTTTGTAGCTTTCATCAAATAATAAAGCACAACAGAGCTAACTGCTTTAAAAAATGCAATAACAAAAAAGTTACCTGCCTTTTTCGCATAACACACCTGACCTAAAAGCATCTTTCATTATGCCTTGGACAAATTTCAAGATGTTGTGTACGCCCAAATACTGTAATTAAGTATGAACTTGTATTTGGTAACAAGCAAGGTGTATCCTTATGCATACAGATGACTCACTGCCACAGAAAAATAAAAACTCATGCTTACATTAGTGTACAGACACAATGTAAATTTAGGAAGAGATCATAACATTACTGTATAGACACAGCGGAAACTGAGCAAAGGGATCTTATGGCTTCTTGTAACATAGATAGATGACAGTGTGTGTTTGATTTGTGAAGAATCCATGCACTTCCTTAGGACATAGGATTTACTGTAGGATAGGCAAGTGGTGGCCAAATAAATGTTGTTGACTGCAGTTTGCCCTTGCCTGTTCCAAGCAACCTAAAGGCATTTTTAGAATTTATAAAAATAATACATTTTAGAATTTATAAAAATAATATATTTTATTTGAAAAGCTTATATATCTTAGATACAGTTATTAGACCAATTCAGGAACTTTTAGTTTCTACTTTTTAAAAGTGAAAGGGACATTTTTAGTCTAATAGAATATTTCTTTTTTTTACAGTACTGTATACAGTTTTTATTTTCTCAGTATCTGCCCTGGCTGAGAATTATTTGCAATAAAGATAATTACACTGTTACATAGCCACAGGCAGCTCCATCATAAGCTCAGGTGATGCGTCAGCAATGCCGAGTACTGGTTACACCTGTGCTCATATGGGACTCTACAGTTTTACTGTCTGTGCATAATTTGATATCCAGTGACTGAGGCCCGTGGGTGATATCATTCTGCCGTCTTTTGAGCTTAAGCTTTGGACAGTTTTTCTGTCCTTTCCTCAGTTTGAGAGTTTGGAGGGATAGAATTGCACAGCTTTGATGAAACTGTCTCTTCTTCAGGCTTTGGGGTCTAGAACAATATGTAGTAAAAGCCAGATCTAAAATGATTTGGGGCTACAACTTAATGAATTTGCCATTTTGAAAAATAAAGGCTTTTGATGTTTTCAACATATTTTAGAGACAATAAAATGTCCCCCCCCCCCGGCATGGCCTCGACTGCTGGCATCTAAGAAAACCTACGTTTTCTGGAAAGTTGTGATAGAGACTGGTAATTACAGACGATTGCAATTAAGCATCATATAAATAATAGGTTTGTATACTGTGTGTTGGCTTAACAAAATGAATTATGTTTCTTGTTTTATTTATGAATAAAGAAACATTGCTCAGCACCACCTGGAGTTGCTAGACATTTCCTTAGTATTGTTTAAATAATGCTAATTTGCTGATGGTAAACGTAATATCAAGGCTCAGTATTGGACTGACCTGCTAGGATACCAGTTCTTTTCCAGTGGGCCCTGGCCTTGTTGGGCCCCCTGGCCTTTCTGGAGCACAGAGCATTACCTCTTTTCTACCACTTTCAGGTTGTGCTTGTGTTTAATTTATTTTGTGCAATGAGAAATATAATAAAGAGTTTGTTTTTTAGCCTCTAATGAGGTCAGGGAAATGACTGAGGCCAAATGTATTGCCACAGATAAGCAGGGAAGGCTGGTAATTATATAGAGCTGTCAAGGGGAGTTCCTGAGAAAGAAATTGCACAGTGTAAATGGAAGGGAAAGAGCCAATAGATGCCTAAAACAACCATATTGTTTAAAACAGCGTGTCATAAAGAATTGGTGTTTTTTCTTGCCAAAATTTTGTGACGGCAAAACATGATCTCCAAACAGCATCGAACTGGAGGGGCGCTTCTGACACCCTCACCCTGCCTCTAGGGTGGGGAAATCAGGGGGCAGCGTGGGTCCATGCAGCCAGCAGGCTAGTACAGGTCTGGGTACCCGCGGCCCACTGGGTTTTTACCTTGTGTATCTCTTGCCCAGTCCAACCCTGTCTCCAAAATTTAGAAATGAGCTTGTGTGTGTGAAACAGATTACAGTACACTTTTAAAACTCTATCTTGTGATACTGTTCCACCAGTTTTAATTTGAGTTAACCTTGAAAGTGAATTCCAGGGAGACTACTTATTGGCTGCTGCTTTTCACCAATTGCCGCTATATATGGCATGCCTAATGTCCGGGATTAGTACATCTTTTTTCAAGGTTTTCCCTTTCCACGGCCGTAATATTATAACTTTCCAAGTTAGGGACATGTGAGAAACTGCATTCTTGTCAAACTGCAGTTGCCCAATAAAAAAATCACCATTACAATTATTTACTAGAGCAAATAAATAATAGGGGCTTTTCTTGGAATGTACAGGTGGTTACTATGAATTTTAAATCAGTATGAAATAAATAAAATTGTGATTCTGTTAGGCTTTGTACAGTCCAGCTTAAAGGATTTACATTTATTTTGGTTAAATTAAAAATGCCACCAAATTCATTGAAACCTTATTTATATATCTGACAATGCATTTCTCCTCATAAAATAATAGCACAGTTTGAACTGAATTTCTTTAAACTGCTCAGCTCCTGAATACCTCGGTGTTAAGCATTAGCTTTCAGGCCCTTGAGATTCATACTTGGGATTGAATCTGCACTGATACCACGTGCCTTCAGCATTGCATACATTTTACAACACATTTCATATCCCTAAAGCAATCATCCCCCATTTACTTTGTTTTTACTTTATTTATATACTTTTACTGTATTTATATCATTTTACTTTATTTATAGTGCTATGATCAATTGCTACAAGATCCTTCTATCTTTATTTTTCTTCTAGAAATAACCATGTTTGAAACACACGCTGCAGCACTCCGAATCCTGTGAATGTGGTTTATTGATGGCCCGAAATGTTGCCTAGTTTGTTGGCACAATAAACCACATTCACAGGATTCAGAGTGCTGCAGCGGGTGGTTCTTGGAGTTATAAGTGGGTCCCTGGCAGGGGGACCAGCAGCTTGCACCCGTTATAGTTGAGCATCACCCGCATTTGATAATACCTTTAAAATGAATACAATGTTTATGATGTTCCCAAGGATGGCCAGGCAGTTAAATTATCTAGTTTTTCATATCCTCAAATCACTGATACAAATCAAGAAAAAACTGAAAGGGCATTAGACACATGCAGACAAATACAATTACCATATTTGAATGGAGTAAGGCCTATGCTGTGGACCCAAGGGGGCAACTGCACCCCACCCTACTCTATCTCATAGCAATATGTTTTGTCCAGTCTAGTACAGATAAAACAATGCTCTTATGTTGGTATTATGTATGCTGAAATGATATGTAGTTCTTTGGAATATATACTTTTTCACGTATTGACTTACTGTAAGCAGGCTTTCCTTAAAATGAGGCCCTCCTTTGCAAGAGCCCTGGCCAATATCTATTCTGCATAAGAGCACAGTCAAGAGACTATAGGCTATAGGTCAAAATATGGTCATATATGGGAGTACTTACTTACTGTAGTTAGATTTAGTGGAGTGGTATCTATGAAGAATCACAGGGGTTAAGGAGTGCATGTGAAAAAAGGATTGGACCAGTTGCTCAAGGTTACTGGGCCTGCAGCAAATTTTGCTCCTAAATAGTATTTATACGATTTGCTGTAAAGGAAATATGATCTATCTGACATTCTCCCTTTATGCCTTGACAGTTTTATGAGAGCCACTGGATAGAATAGCTCTTGGTTATTTCACTAAATATGGATATTTCATCCTGTTCCGAATTTTGGAACAGTGGATATGTAAGAGAGGTTTAGCAATACCATGTTCCTGCCCTCTAGTCTTATTACATATCCAAGCAAGTTTGTTATATTGCACAAAAGCCATGCATATCCTATAAACCGTGCTGATGTCATCATTTATAATCAGTGCTCAGTGATATGGCTTGTGTCACATGATAATAATGTACTCCCTGATATGAGATATTAAAAGTCACCTTGGATTTCCCTGACCTCATGGAACTCATCAGTGTCTTATAATATCCTTATAATTTACAATAGGGGGCACATTTACTAAGGGTCGAATATCGAGGGTTAATTAACCCTCGATATTCGACCATCGAAGTAAAATCCTTTGACTGCGAATATCAAAGTCGAAGGATTTACCGCAAATACTTCGATCGACCGATCGAAGGAAAAATCTTATATTTAATCCATCGATCGAACGATTTTCCTTCGATCAAAAAAAAGCTTAGCATAGGCTAACATTGGTGCTCGTTAGGTTTAAAGTGCCGAAGTAGGTAGTCTAAGTTTTTTTTAAAGAGACAGCATTCGACTATTGAATGGTCGAATAGTCAAACGATTTTTAGTTTGAATCGTTCTATTCGAAGTCGTAGTTGAAGGTCGTAGTAGCCTATTCGATGGTCGAAGTACCCCCAAAAAAACTTCAAAATTCTAAGTTTTTTTACTTCGAAATTCGGCGTTTTTTACTTCGAAATTCGACGTTTTTTACTTCGAAATTCAACGTTTTTTTACTTCGAAATTCAACGGTTTTTTACTTCGAAATTCAACGTTTTTTTACTTAGAATCCTTCACTCGAGCTTAGTAAATGTGCCCCTAGGTGTTACATTATTCCCTATATAATTTGTAATTTTATTTTATTATTATACTAGGGCTTCCTAGTATATAAGATATATATACAGGTATGGGACCTGTTATTCAGAATGCTTGAGACCTGGAGTTTTCTGGATAATTCTGTAATTTAGATCTCCATACCTCAAGTTCACAAAAAAATTATGTAAACAATAATTAAACCCATTAGGATTGTTTTGCTATCCAAATTATATCTTATTTGGAATTCAGTACAAGGTATTGTTTTCATATTTCAGAGAAAAATTAAATTATTTGATTAAAATGGAGTCTATGGGAGATGGCCTTCCCGTAATTGGGAGCTTTCTGGATAACGGGTTTCAGATAACGGGTCCCATACCTGTGTGTTGTATATTGTTGTAACAATCCTTCTGTTATACAGGGAATATTCAAAATAGCATATATGCAATCATTCATTAATCTAAGCAGGGACAATGTAATAAATGGTCTAACGTTTGCTACTTGTCAGCAGGTGGCATTCACTATTTAACTGTTTATTGGTTGCTATGGGTTACTAGATGTGGGCATATTTTAGACATTCTATTGCATTACCCAATAGTCTTAAGGCTACCTGGGTGGCAGTGCCACAGTTTGAGAAACTCTTATTATTATAGCAAATACTGAACTTTGTAAAATCAAGTTGATAAAAAGGATAGGTAATTTATATATCATTCTTTACCAGTTTATTTGGTGCTGACATTTTGTTCCCATACAGAATTTCCCATATGTTATAATCATTACACTTCCCTTTGGTGGATCTCAATGTTCATTTCAGGGGTCTTAAGAGACCACTTAAGTCAAAAATAAAAAACCAGGAGGGAGAACGATTTTTATGTATTGCAGCAGAATTGGGATATATGGCTGCACAAAGCCAGACACTTTCTGCTGAACCTGGTTTGCTAAGCTAAAGCACAGCAGATTGCAGACGGATGGAATTTATATGCCATGACTCAGAACAGTTAGGGCAGAAGGAGAGACACAGGGAAGAGTGTTGTGAGGATCAGAGAACAACATGGGAGTCACCATGTAATGATAAACAGCTATTTCCCTAGAGGAGCACAAAAAAAGTCACCTTCAGTAGGAAATAACAGAGAAAAATGAACTGACGAGTGCAATTGTTTATCTCTAATCTCACGGCACAACAGGGTGGAAATCTTCAAACATCTGCAGAGAAAACTGCTCCCTTGCAGCCAATGTCTTTGTAGTTCAACAGAATATGATAGGCCAAAGGCCCCCTCTTCTATTTAGGGATCAGTGTCAAAGCTTTACACAGTCCTACATGAAAAGGCAGAGACCTAAAGCTTTACTTTCAGTCTGAGAATATTGTATTTCCACTTTAAGTGCAAATTTTCATGCGTTGCGCCACTGCTGGAATTTTAGATATTTCTTGTAGCAATGAGTTGACCACCTAATGCAGGGATGTCCAACTGAAGACCAGACCCCCTATAGACTCTCTTTTGACCGAATAATTCAGATTTTTTAAAAACGATTTTCTTTTTCTCTGTCATTATAAAACCCACCTTGTACTTGATCCCAACTAAGATATAATTAACGCTTACAGGAAGCAAAACAATCCTATTGGGTTTAATTAATGTTTACATAACTTTTTAGTAGACTTAATATATGGAGTTCCAAATTACAGATCCCCTTATCCAGAATCCTTTTCTGGATAACAGGTTTATACCTGCATATGGATTCTCTGGATACAATACTTTAATATGATATATTACAATATAATAAGATATTTTCCTAAAATCTTTTTGTTTCGTCCTTAAATAGTTGTGACCAATAGATCTAATAATCACAGGCAATCATAGTCTTGGATTTAATAATGATTTAATTATACCATTATACCTTCAAAGTTTGAATTGTGCTTAGGACAGTGGGATGCATCTGCTGGGATGGTATAGCTTTCCACAGTTATGAGCTTCATGTATAGTCATGATTAGCAGACCAAACCCCAGTTATATCCTACTATACCCCATGCACTGGCAAGACACACATCCTTCTGACCCTTAAAGGGGACCCGTCACCCAAAAACCATTCCAAATCCTATTTTATCACATTAGTCAAGCAAAATGAACTTTAATTACACTATATAAATTATTTGAATCTTGTTTCCTTCAGTCTGGGAACTCATAATTATAGCAAGCAGGCAGGAGCCATTTTGTGGACACTGTTATTAAGACAAGCCTTGCATCATCTCAGAATCTTGTTTGTGCACCAGAATGGGGGACCTGATGTCCATCCCCATACACAATTAAACGGTAAAAAGAACGGGGGAATGTGTGGAGAGCAGTGACATCTAGGAAGTGCTGAATGGAAAGTGAAAGTAATTGCCTGCCCCGCCTCTATGCCATTGGCATAGAGATGGGGCAGACAATATTTGATTGACAGCTGAGATTTTTAAATGAGCTTACAACAGCTATGAATGCTTTAATAAAAAATAGAAATTGGATTTCATGTTTAATTTGAAAAGGACTTTTATTAAACAGATTTTTGTGTCTGGATGACAGGTCCACTTTAATGGGGTGGTTCATCTTCAAGGTAACTTTTAGTATGTTATAGAATGGCTAATTCTTTTCAATTTGGTCTTCATTATTTATTTATTTTTAGAGTTTTTTTTTAATTATTTGGCTTTTTCCCGAAACTCCGATTTTGACGCTGGCGTTAAAGTTAAAGATAAAATCAATGGGCGTCCGTTAATCATTGCCGGCAATGAAATTGTCTCCAGCGTCTAATTTTCACTGCAAATACGCAAATTTATTTCACTGCAAATTCGCAAATGCGGAAATTCGCCACGAATGGCCCATCACTATAAATAACTCAAAAACTACAAGTTCCATGACCTGTATAAAGACAATCGGCCTTCAGCCTTGTTATATGTTCATGGAACTCCTCTGTAACTTATAATATCCTTATATTTCACATATATTTTTTTTTATATATATATATCAAGCACAGCGAGTATAATAATGCCCACACTGACCCAAGTACTCCCTGAATAGTTGCTAAGGGTAAGTAGACATGGAGCAAACTGTGCACTTGATTTTGCTTCATGTATTGAAAAACTGGGCCAACACCTTTGGCCACCTGCCCAGGCCTTTCCTATACCTACTTACCCAATAACTGCTGCATTTTTTGAACCTGACTTTCAGAGTACATCTGGTATATTACCCAATCCTACTCCACTATCAAAACAATGTTTCCAGACAGGCGAGGCACATGCCTGGACTCTGAATGAAAAAGGGATAGTTTTTTATATATATATATATATATATATATATGTAACACCTATTTGGGCTGCATAGCACACAAATAGTTAAACTGTCCAGCTAGCAGTAGAAGCATGGGTTACACGCGACTTCACACAACAGGGTCAGGGCCTTCGCCATGTGGAAGTGTTCCCTCTATGGTGTAGTGCAACTACATCCCCCCAGGCTACTGTGCATACAACAAAAGATGGGCGCCAGGAGGTTCTTGCAGTAAAACAGAAAACGGTTTATTTAACTATGCACGAGGCAAGTGACCACAGGTTTAGTACTCACACAGGAGCTGAGGCAATAGCACATTTCTCACACAGAGCTGCAGGCATTAGGCATTTCTCACAGAGGAAAGATCTCCATTAGGCATTTGCAGTATTCACACACATTCCCTCCTGGAAGTTGTCAGGAAAGCAGCTTCTACCCTACAGTCCCTCTTCACTGAGGTCCCTGACTGGAGGCAACACATAAAGCCTCTGGGAAGCTACTCCCTTACTGCAAATCCTTGTTGGAGCTTCAGCTGCTCTTTCTCTCTCACCTCTCTGCCTTTCTCTCCTAGAGAGACTATAACAAGTCTGCCCTAGTGCAACCATTCCTCATTCACGGGGTTACCTGGTCCCCGACTTCTTCTCCAAAGCACATGGGCCTTTCTGGGCCTAGCTGTGCCCAGGCTCCCCTGAGCACACCCAGCTGGATCACCATCCACAGGCCAAAGAGGAAGTGGCCACTCCCTACACACACTATATAGCAGTGTAGCAGGGGAGTGTCATTCTCTCCTGGCAGATCACTCTAAGAAAAAAGGTGGGGGCCTTAAAGCTGCAGGGCAGATTACCCAGTAGGGGTCCCTACATATATATATATATATATATATATATATATATATATATATATATATATATATATATATATATATATATATATGTGTGTTTTTTACATTCATGTATTTATTCAATTTAAGATGTCCAATGTGCTTTTTGCTTCATATATATTCTCTTTTAAAGGGGAATTACAGCCTTCTGAGCAAAGTTGCTCAGTACAGTACTATTCATTAATTCTAAATTTTCAGTGGTTTTAGAGTTTTCTATTGAAAACAGTATTTGTCTTTTTCCCCTTCTATTTTCTAAACTCCTGGTTATGACTCGTGAAACAGTGTAGCAGAAGGGAACTGATTAACAGACCTGGGAACTGGTGTTTACACTGAAGGAGAGCTATCTTCTTTTGGTTTCATGAGTCAGAACCAGCAATGCAGTATGGGTCAGTAGAAAAGATGATGGGGATCTACAGTACTTGGGGCATTTTGGTGGCACAATTCTTCACTGCTAAAAGGCTGTGTTTGCCTTGGACTGATGATTAGTGATGGGCGAATTTATTCGCCAGACGCAAATTTGCGGGGAATTCCCGCGATTCACCGCCTGCAAATAAATTCGTGGAACCGCTGCAAAAAATGGACGCCGGTGCAATTTCGCCAAAAACTGACCTTTTCACGAATTTCATGGGAAATTCGCAATTTTTATTGCGAAAACCCCCAAATTCGCCCATCACTACAGATGATGAAGTCCAAAACATATGGTGTAACAATTCCAAATAACTCTTCCCTTTTAAAATGGGCAACTGTCTAGTCATATTCATATTTGAAGCAATTTTTCAATAGGCTGTTTACGACTGCAAATGCAAGAACAAAGTGCAATTTGAAGTGCAATTTTGAAGGGGTGGTTTATCTTTACATTAACTTTTAGTATGTTATAGAATGGCCAATTCTAAGCAACCTTTCAATTGTTCTTCATAATGTATTTTTTATTGTTTTTGAATTACTTGCCTTTTTCTTCTGACTCTTTCCAGCATTTTGTATTTTTTTAATGGGATCCTGTCATCGGAAAACATGTTTTTTTCACAACGCATCAGTTAATAGTGATACCCCATCAGAATTCTGCACTGAAATCCATTTCACATGACCAGGGGCAGCTGGGAAATTGACAATATGTCTAGCCCCATGTCAGATTTCAAAATTGAATATAAAAAAATCTGTTTGCTCTTTTGAGAAATGGATTTCAGCAGAATTCTGCTGGAGCAGCACTATTAACTAAATCATTTTGAAATTTTTTACCATGACAGTATCCCTTTAAGACTTTTTTGGCAAATAGGATATAATGTCACAGAGGGGCAGATTTATTTAGAGAGTTTTTGAAGGATGTTTTGAGGTACTTTTTTGGTCAAAAATTAATTTTTTTAGTTCGAGACTTATTATACCCCGACCCTGGAAATACAGTAGATTGAATCCAAAAAGACACCATCTAAAACCTGTAGAGATCATGTAGAAGTCAGTGGCAGAGGTCCGTTAAACCATTGGAAGATGTTAATAGTTTTCATGATGTTCAAGTTTATTTTCGGTGGGCTTTGCTCAAAAACGTGATCAATTCGAGTTTCACACTTTGATAAATTTGCGGATTAACGATAGTTCACTTGAGCGAAAAATCACCTGGCGAAATTTCTCCAGTTCTGAGGTTTTTCACTAGCGACGCGTGTTACTCGCCTTTTAGAAAATGGCCGATTACCTACAAATTGTAATTTTGAAGAATTTTCACAAAAAAAACGCTTCACTCTTTAATATATCTGGAACTGAATTTAAAGAAAATGAGTTTTCACGTGATAAACCATGATTTAACTTTTTCTCACTGAATTAAATCTGACCATTAAATCTTTTAATTTGCTTTGGTCTGTTTTCTATCTCTCTTATATAAATAAATGCCTTTAAACTCCAGCGGTTTGTGTCTTTAATGGGATATTTTCAATAAAAAACGGAATTATATTTTGTCACTCTGTAGTGACCTTGTTTGGCCAATACAAAAGAAAAAAAAGGAACAGTTAGACAAACTGGGAAATATTTTTTTCTAAATTTATCACAGTGATAGGGATACTATAGGACATTCTTCTTGTCCTTCAGCGAAATAACTTAATGCTGCGCACTTCTGCTTTGTCGTTTTTTTAACCCGAATCAATCGCCATGTTCCAGTTCCCATAACAGCAGTTGGTTCTTCACGTGACACATAAAAGAGCAGATTGCAAGTGCAAATATAAATCAAGCTGGTGATAGCAATTATTTGAAGACACATGTTATTTTGTCCAGGTGATGAATCAGGCATGGTATCCTTTCCTTTGGGAAATGTCTGAATTTCATGGCGCAGTTATTTTCAACACGCTATAGTTTTCAAAGCAATGTGTCCTATAAGCCAATTCGATTTTCCTCTGTTCACGCCAAGAACTGATTAATCTCTGGCATCCGTTGCCATGCTTTTACCTTTGTAGAGTAGACGTTAGCAATTGTGCATAAGGAAATCAGCAAAGATAATACAAATGATATTGACCTTCCATTGCAGATATATGTCATGTATGGCAATATAAACTTTAGAACTTAGCAAATACCCAATTCTGCAATGTGCAGGTGCCCCGATTCTCAGTGCTTACCTTTAGTGATAGGCGAATGAATTTCCGCATTTGTCGCAGGCAAATAAATTAGTGAAACTTCCATGAAAATTTGCGGGCGTCAATTTTCAAGTTTCATGAAAAACAGGAGAAATTTGTCCTACTTACCTTATCAATAAAATCGCGTTAAAATACAGGTTACATGGGTTTTACATCAGCTGGAACTGGGCTGTACAATTCGCAAACTTGAGATGCCTCCTCTATAGGCCACTGCCCTGTATGTTCAAATGATTTTTTTCCAGTTTGATGAGAGTGTTGCATTATACAGTAGGAATGAGCATTGTTTGCCTGATATAGGTTTGTGGCAAAATTAATGCTTTTTGTTATTAACATCGATATGTGATTTGTTTCGAATTCGTTATCTGGAAACCTAATATCCAGAAAGCTCTGGAATAAAAAAAATTTGCTATATTGTTTGCCTTGGATGACACAGACCTAAATCTCCAAGATGTTTAAAAGGAATAAACTATGTGAATATGTTAAATATGTACCTTGTGGATATTTGTTTTAATTTGCTTTCTGAGAACTAAGCGCTGGGGGCACTTTATTTTATACTAGGCTTGTTGTTCTATGTGTAGTGGAAGAGACCAGGTCCATTCATTGAACAAGTGCCTTCAAGACATGGTTTCCAAAGCTAGGAGAAGTAATATTCCGATATAGTATCTATACAGACTGTCGCCTATAGTTACCATACCAAGTATACACTGCACCGTATCAAAATATATGCTTTATTCTACAGTATAAAAAGGTCAGATTTTAGTGGTTTTAGAGGTTTTTGAAACCACAACTAGTGATGGGCGAAAATTCGCGAAATTTGCAAAACAGCAAAAAATGAGCAAAACGGTGCCGGCGTCTCATTTTTGACGCCGGCTTCCGTTTTTTGGACACCTTCACACATTCGCTGGCGAAAATGCACCGGCATCCATTTTTTTTTCACTGGCGAATTTTCGCAGCGGGTTTCACCAATTTATTTGCCGGCTGCGAATCGTGGGAATTCGCCGTAAATTTGCGCGTGGCGAATAAATTTGCCCATCACTAACCACAACTAAACACACTTTGTCTAAAACTACAAATGGTATAATATTTATTAAAAGATCCAAATAAAAAAAGTACAAAAGTTACGCTGAACGATCCAAAATTTTGAAAAACCTTTAAAAGTGCAATTCGATTTAAAATGGTCCAACAGGATCAGTGCAGCTCCCATTGACTTCTATAGGACCTCAACTATAGGACTAAGTTTTGTATTAGTGGTTGTTTTTTTACACTTTATAAATCTTGAATTTCCACAAAAATGGGAAAACCACACATTTCTAAGAGATTTGTGAAAAAAAAGCGAAATTTGTTTGTTAGTAAATGGGTAATTTTATGGTTGGGCTTTTTTTGAAAATGCTTAGACCTGACTATTTTGTACATATTCATATTCCTATTTTGTAAATATTCGTAAGATTCAGTCCCACTATGGATGGTCACATGGTGCATTTTGAGTCCTACAATCTTTAGTTGTACAGAATACTGGAAAGCAAAAACAACCACTATACCTAGGGGGCAGATTTACTAAGCTCGAGTGAAGAATTCAAATGAAAAAAAATTTGAATTTCGAAGTATTTTTTTGGGTACTTCGACCATCAAATAGGTCAAATTCGATCGAAAAAATCCTTTGATCGCTTAAAATCGTTTGAATCGTTTGATTAGAACGATTTTATCGTTCGATTGAATGATTTTTATTGTATCGTTCGATCAAAGCATTTACGCTAAATCCTTCAAATTCGATATTCAAATTGGAAGGATTTTATGTCAAGGATCAAATTCGAGGGTTTATTAACCCTCTAAATTCGACCCATGATAAATCTGCCCCCTAGTATACACACTAAAGGCAAACTAAATCTAAGCAATTGTATTCGGGAAGGGCCTACTTATCAAAATTTTAATTTGTGAATTTTTTCATTTAAATAAGCTTGAATTTTTACCAAACTGGAAGGTGTTGATTTATTACAAAACAATAAATGTACAAAACAGGATTGCATACAACCGTGAAAAAAAACTTGTATGCATCGATTTTGTATTTTACTCATCATTTTCAATGTCTACATGCTCTCAAAAAACTTTTGAAAAACTGAAATTGAAAAAAAATTTCTGCATTTTGCCTAGGACAGCTTTAAAAGCTTTTAGATGCCAACGTTTTACATCTAAATTTATTTACAATTGAGTGATAAATATCGAACATTTGAGTTTTCGAAACCATAATTCAAATTCATGAGTTTAATCTCAAAAAATGTTGAATTGCTGCAAAAATTTGAATTTAAGCATTGATGAATCACCCTCCTAGAGTATGGGATTTTGATGTAAGTCAGAGAATGGCATCCTAAATGGTAACTACTAAATACTGTCAGGAAGATACAATTGTTATTAATATACAGTATTTTGCCCGAGTACCAGTACTGAATAGATCCTTTATGCTTAGTACATTGCTCCAAGCAAGATGTTCATATCCTTGTATACATGCAGGACACAGTTAGGCATATTAGCTTACAAGTATCATGCTGGAACAATTCCCAATAAATTATGAGCATGCAATACAGGAAGCTTTAATAATTACTTTATTAAATAGATTAGAAATTGAAGCATATTAATCACACTTTGACCCTAACAATAATGATTTCTGCTGTTTTTGAAACAATAAAAGCTAAAGATGTTCTGTTTATAGAAGTAAAACTATTGAAGGCATTATAGAACTGGTTTGCACAGGGGAACTAACAGGTTGGATGTATTGGTGATTCACAGGGATAATGCCAGGTTGTCACCCAGAAAGCCATTCCACTGGCAGTGTCACATGTAATCACAAAGGGTTCTGTTTCTATTCCTATACCCATATACTTCATATGCACGTTTTATGCAAGGCATGCTTAATCCCCATATGTATTAAAAGACACAACCAATTGCAACTAATAAGAGGTTTGCTTTAAACAAGGGACCTATACATGCTACTTACTGATTAGTTGTTGTTGTTGATTAGACCAGCAGCAAACTTTGCATCTTTTATTCCATAAGCCCACTAGCAGGAGAATAGTTACATACAGATTGCAATATCAACCAATCAGAAATTAGCTTTTATCATTGTGTTGAAAGTGAGAACATGAACGAGAAGGGCAGATTGGCTGTATATGTAACTGTATCTGTGTAATTTACCATGTATTATCTTGGCCCCTGCATCTTAAAGTGACAATAATCAATGTATAGCCCTCATATCACGTAAATAGGTGCCTTACAAGGTGCTATTTTGCTTACAGAAGACTTGAAGCAATACTGTGTGTTTTAATAGAAAAGAATAGTGTTTACTTTTTACACCAACATGTTCATTTCTGGCTGATCCCACAATGTGTTTATCATATTAATCTTCAAATTGGTGAATAACTGGACCAGTTGTTCAGTTGTTTGGGAAGAATATATTTGGAACCAGAATCCAATTTAGAACTCCAACAAGTAAACATTTTTGCATAAAATTGGATCTGGCCCCTTGATGCTGATGTGTAGTGAGTTATTTTTGCAGTGTAATGTAATAACAGGAGCAACATTTGCTCCACATCTAGTTGGCAACACCAACCAATCAGATGCCTGCTTTCAAGTTGTAGACCAGTAAATGCTACCTGCTGATTGGTTGCTAAGAGTTACAAGAACTGGACAAACTTTCCACTTGTTATTATACTGCCACTTTTGTTCTCCCCAACAGTACTGAAGTTTCTGATCCATCCTTCAGGAATAGTTCATATCAATGTAGGCGATGTATAACTTTTAAGTGGCCATTGGAGTAGCTGTACAATTATTCTGCAAAGCAATATTCGATTTTGCTTTTTTTCTTTATATTTACTGTTACTTTGCTGTAGTCTACATGTCTGGAGTGACACTAATCAATTGATAAAATTATGTGCGCAATTAAATACTTTCGATTGTTGAAGTTGCCATTATCAACATTAAACCTACAGAGAGCAATATCGATGGAGAGAGAAAAGAATCAAGAGAACACATTTATGACAGGTCTTTAACTGTGTACTAAAATATCCTCCTTTATGTTGACTGTAGCCTTTTTAGTATGATTAATTAAATTTTATTACATCTAAGGATCCTAACGCTAAGTTATTTATATGATTTAGTGGGTATTAAGCAAGAGCAGAAAAACACAAATCTAAAATTATTATTTTATCTAAAAACACTAGTATTCCTTTTCCTTTAGTTACTGTCAAACAAATAGAATCTGTTAATCGAGGAGGGTAGATAATGTGAGATAAGTGGTATTTTATGCTCTTGGCATTGTAGGGTGATTTCATTCATCATGATATACCTTAATGTGACCATACACGCGCTGACTTCATACACTACAGGTATGGGACCTGTTATTCAGAATGCTTGGGACCTGGGGTTTTCCAGTTGAGGGATCTTTACATAACTTGGATCTTCATACCTTATGTCTAAAAGAAAGTCATGTAAACATTAAATAAACCCAATAGGCTGGTTTTACTTTCAATAAAGATTAATTATATCTTAGTTTGGATTAAGTTCAAGGTACTAGTTTAGTATTTCAGATAAAAAGGGAATCATTTTTAAAAACTTGGATTATATGGCTAAAATGGAGTCTATAGGAAACTACCATCCTGTATTTGGAGCTTTCTGGATAACGGCTTTCCAGATAACAATTACCATACCTGTATTGGACAGATTGGCACAAGGGCCAAATGTGCAAGTAGTGTATATATTATGGTTGTGTTTCTATTCTTTCAATAGACAGCTCAAACTGCAGGAAGGGAAATTAAACTTCTTCACCTGCCAATGCCCCATACATTAGAAGATATGGACCACTGGCAGATTCGATTTTAAACCTGCCCGAACCATCCAAAATCCATAGCATATGGATATCAGTCGGCACGAGCAGGTCACCATACTCATATTGGAAATCATGTGATTTTCTCAAAATGTGCATTAACATCTTTGTTTCATTAGTTCTATGGTATAAAGGAGGACTAAAGCTTACATTAAAGGAGGCTAGAAATGTTGCACTTTATGTTTTGTGGTTCCGTACCAGCCCAAGGCGACCACAGCCCTTTACCAGAGATAATCTATGCCAAATATACCCAGTAGCTCCCCATCTTCTTTTCTGCTGCTGCTGTCAGTTACCTGAGCTCAGGGATTGACTCACAATGTACAGTAAATGAAAGTCCTGATGAAAGTCATGATACAGGGCTGCTTATTGAATAATTTATATTCTCATTACATGGCAGTTCAGAAACCAGTGCAGTTTATCAGAATTTAATAACAGTGCTATAACATGTAAACCTAATTTTTTGCTTGATCATTTGGGACAACCCCTAAGTTACGTTTCTCAACTGAGCATGTGCAGTGTCACTGGCACGCCTAACAAAATTCAAGATGCTGACTCCCTGTGCAACAGTTGGAAGACCTGAATCGTTACTATTAAAAGGATGTTGAACATCTAGGTTGGTGCAGTAAGTTCAGCATATATAATGAAACATTTTTAGCCTTATTTGTTTTTAGGGTGTATTTTTCCTTTAAGTGAGTGCGTGAAGGATAGCATGGAAATTCTCATTAACAGAGTTATGTAAGTGCTCACATTCCACAGCAGCCACTAATGACATCAGAGACCCCATACCACATGCTCAGTAATGCAGCATGATTTCTTCACTGCTAGTTGTCACCTTTTGGGATGAAACACACAGCTTCCAGGAACCATATTATTTACTAATGAGGCTCATTGTCAATCACCAAAATATACTCAGCACATTTTGTTTTTTAGACAACAGTAGAGAATTTTTCCCACATTATAATCTGCTAATGTTGAAACGTCTGGGTTCAAAACTGAACAGGTGCCACCTCTACTTGGTGCCATGATTCAAGTACAAAGCTGCTCACAGGTGGCTTAGAAATGAGGTCACCTACTATTCCATATTGAAGGCTTCCCTTGTGCTTCCTATATGTCTGCACTTGTATGATGTTTTCATTTCTGAAACGAACAGAATTGCATCATTTCGGTTCAAATGAGCGAGAACATGTACATTGCAGGTCGGGTTCTATAGTTTATTGTTTTACAGATCAGCTTTCTGATAAAGCAGCCTAAGACCTGATCATTAAACCGATTAATACTGTTAATGGGCGTGTGGCGAGGATGTTTTGCTTTGCTGTATCTCTTTGTGATGCAGACACATCGACGCTGTTAGAAGAGGAGCTTTATACAATGCCCATCTGTTCTCGAGCTGCCAACCTTCATGTTTAGCTTACATTATGCAAACATTTCCTTGCAATGTTGTACAATAGCATATCTGTTTCTACTCTCAGCTGCAGCCTTTCTCTTACTCACTCACTAAAATATTTCCCTTTATTGCCTTTTCATAATTTTATTTTTATTCCCACTTTTATTTCATTTGCCATGCTGTTTTTTTTTATTGTTGGAAACCCTGGCTTTGAATGTGACATTAAAGACATCAAAAGACCCCCGTCTGTGCAGAATAACAGCTGTAGGTTAGAAATGTCATTTGACTACTGGTTTAAAGAAAATTATTTAGAAGAGAAATACACAGAGGCAGAAAGGCTGTGTATTTATAGGATCTTATAAACTCAATTCAGGAGAGACAGATGTCTAGTGTAGCCCACCCATGGGTGTTCTATAGAAGTTTAGCTGTAGTGTGATCAGATGCGGAACTACTGGGGGTGTGACTGCACCCAGGCTGGGGACCCGGAAACTACTAGTTATGCTACTGAGTGTGATATAGGTGAGTGTGGCTGCAGTATGCCTGGTCCCTCTTGGGCTATGGGTAACTCCCTACAACTCCCAGCAAGGGCAGTTTTCAAATACAACAATATTGGAATACAGATATTCAATAGTGATTAGCAAACATTTTCGGCATGTCCAGATTTGGCGCAAACTTTCACGTTTCACTGGAAATTTTTGAGAAACAGTGTAAAAAATTCGCTCTGCAGCTCGTTTTACTTTGTGCAACAAAACAAAAAAAAAAGAAGCACAACATAAAAAAGAGACTAACACATACATCATTTTATACTTCCCCTCTCCTTCCACATCAACCAAAGGGATCTGAGCCATCCCACTATAATATAAAATAAAAAATAAAATATACTTAAGTATATAGTTTTAATGGATGATACAAAGCACCCAGATATTATCTGTTGGTGGTCAGATTTATTATTAATTGTGCCTGTGTTTGAAGCAATGTAGTGTAGTGGTAGATACCATTACGTGTCGACCAGAGGTAATGTAAAAAAAATACAGAGATGTTTTTAAGAAATTGGCAACTTTTTTATCTATTGCAAAAGCAGTTGTAGCACACTGAATAGGAGGTTCTCTAACAATGTAGCACATGTTCGTAGCAATATGCAGAGCAAAAAATGGAAAGTGGAAATAAAAAAATAGTGGTTTGGGTGTCTGCACTGCACAAGGTAACATCTCTTTGTACTTCCAGTTTGAGTTTTCATAATCACACATGACCTCTTTACTATCTACTTTATGAAGACATGAACCTTCCTATTCCAGTCTGTGTTAAACCCATGGTTAGTGCAATTTGTAACCCCAGAATACATAGTTGGCCACCATCATTTTTCAAGGATTCTTTATATTTTCTGCAGTGTGGTCACAGATAGGGTTGATACTTACAGAAGTATGGGTCCATAATTTTCCTGGGAAAACCATCTCTGAGGCATTGCCCTAGGGTGTTATTGCTCCGGATCCGTAATTGTACATCCTAAACACAGGCAGATGGAAATCCAACTTGGATGCAAATAATTGAACTGGATGACACAATAGTGAAGTATGGTGCCTACTTAAAGGGATACTGTCATGGGAAAAAAAATTTTTCAAAATGAATCAGTTAATAGTGCTGCTCCAGCAGAATTCTGCAATGAAATCCATTTCTCAAAAGAGCAAACATATTTTTTTATATTCAATTTTGAAATCTGACATGGGGCTAGACATTTTGTCAATTTCCCAGCTGCCCCTGGTCATGTGACATTTAGGAGAGAAATGCTTTACGGCAGACTGCTGTTTTTCCTTCTCAATGTAACTGAATGGGGGGAAAAAGGGAGGGGTAGATATCAC
This sequence comes from Xenopus laevis, assembly GCF_017654675.1. Classification (NCBI taxonomy): domain Eukaryota; kingdom Metazoa; phylum Chordata; class Amphibia; order Anura; family Pipidae; genus Xenopus; species Xenopus laevis. The sequence goes on from NC_054375.1 coordinate 47,342,024, forward strand.
TCCAACTTGCAGTACAGCAGTAAAGAGTGATTGAAGTTTATCAGAGCACAAGTCACATGACCAGGGGCAGCTGGGAATTGACAATATGTCTAGCCCCATGTCAGATTTCAAAATTGAATATAAAAAAATCTGTTTGCTCTTTTGATAAATGGATTTCAGTGCAGAATTCTGCTGGAGCAGCACTATTAACTGATTCATTTTGAAAAAATTGTTTTTTCCCATGACAGTATCCCTTTAAACGTGGACGTTAACCAAATGCAGACGCACGCCCTGGCCCTCCTGGAGAAATGAATCCCTGGTGCTCAGCAAATAGGGTATCGGCATCCCATCAACAATACAGAGCAAAAAAGTTTACTGGCACACAGGTAATGCTGGCAGAGTGAAACTCTTGCTTTAGATTTATTTTAGTGCAGCATCATAAATAAATCTTAAGCAATGGTTTCACCCAGCCAGCATTACCTGTGTGCCAGTGAACTTTTTTAGTTAAACATGGACCCTTTGCTAGTGGACCCAATAGGTAGCCTTTGCTGCCAGCACCCAGTTTATGCACTGATAAATAGAGTCATACTTTATTCAGTAATTGCTTAACTACTGCTGCAAACTAACAGAGCTGAATTGATATTTAATGCCCATATAAAGGGAATGTACATAGCAGTAAATGGCAGGGTGTAGTTAGCGAGAATGCTGTTTTGTTCTTTTGCTTTTCCATTATAAAATATCTGCAGGGATGTTGTCTAAGGTATTGAAAAGCTTTCAGAGACTGTGGCAGTAAACTTAAGGTTTAAATGAGATTGTAAAGGTGTTTTGTACCAAACTAATGTTCCTGTTTTCCATATGTAAATACATGAGATCATTTGCGATTCATAGAAGGGAGGATTTGTATCTACTCGCTCCGTAAATAAAAGTCAGATCAAATAATAGGAATATGTAGAATATTCTGTAGAAGATTATTTCTATAAACCTTCTAAAACTTGCAAAGTCAAATCGGGTGGGTTTACGTTAAAGTTAGAGATGAAGTCAGCTCTAAAGGGCAGATGGACATGCTGGTGTGGAAACAAGCAATTAAGTCTGATGTATGAATCTGAACAGGAAAAGGGTATGATTTCTGTGGGCAAGGTGATTTATATCTAGCTTCAATGTCTCAGTATGTATCCCAGCACTCTGCCGTTACTCTGACACAAATTAATAAGAAGCACTCTGGTCGTACGATGTTTGTGATTACAAGCTTGGCTTTGTGTCTGCGGGAAGATTGCCCTATTGGACTAACAGATTATTATAAGACATAATAAGATGTCCTTAAAGGAGCGTCTCAGCAAAAAGCTATGGCTCACAGTTGAAACACTAATATCTAAATATTAGAGGTGAGCTTTGGACTTCTTGATGTTTTAAAGCTGCAATTCATTCAGAGGATAATCCAACAAAATCTATGTGCTTTTCTTGCATAAAGAGATGTTTTTAGGTTACTCAGACATGTATGACCCTTAGTCTGTTACAAATAAAACTACAAAAAAATGAAATATGTGGTTATATTGTTTAAGTCTTATTGGGCTTTAGTAAAGACAGATACGTTATTCATCTTAAATACTATAAATTAAATTGCTTGTTTTAATGTTAAATTGTTTGGATTTGTGTATTTAGCTCTTTCTCTCTTCTCTCTTTTTTTTTGGAATAAAATTACAGCCTTACTATAGCCATATTAAGAACATTGGTGTAGTACAACCCTTTTAGGAAATGTTTGTAGTTCGTTGTTCATGTTTATTGCTATACATAACTGCGGACATTAGAGGGCGCCCTCAGTAACAGGCCAGACAGTATCCTAGGCACTGTGCTTGAGACAGTCATGTGGAACTGTGCTTTCAGCTTTAAATCTTGTTAAATAAACTCTACAACCAAATCTGTCTGTGTATTCGTGGGTTTATGATTTATTTTTCTCAGTCAGCCAAGCCACATGGCCTGATTCCAAATCACCTTCATCGACAGAACTTTCCCAAACATGGCCTTTTTCCAGGAACTTTCAACAAAGGCACCAGGACTAGCACCTACTTGAATAAACTTAAAATCACAGTCTTCACTTAAAAAAATTGGCTTCACTTAAAAAATGAGCAAAATAATCAAAACCCTGATGTGTTTCAGTCTCTTACGCCCTTAGTCTTAGGCATACATATATATATTTTCAGAAATTTGATGGGAGGTTTTAGGAAAGCTTGAGGACTATGCATCCTCTCCGGTTATCTATGGTGAGCTTGGAGTGGCTTCATTTTTTTCCAGACAATACTTCCAAAATCCATATCTTCCTGCACACTTACTGCCCAAAGGACATGGTTTCCAAGGTCACTGCTACAGGCTATAATGGGAGATTTCTTCAACAGTAGAAAATATCAACTAAAATTGGGTGCTTCACTGAATCTAAACTCATAGAGTATATCTATCAAAGAGTGAAGTTAAAGATCGCCACAGTCTGCTAGAGTGAAATTCCGCCACTCTCCTTTCATTTCTATGGGATTTTGAAAGGCGTATTTATCAAAGCATAAACGTTCACTTTCACCCATTGATAAATACTCTTTTAAAAATCCCATAAAATTAATGGAGAGTGGCGGAATTTCATTCTAGAGGACTGTGGCGATCTCTAACTTCATTCTTTCATAAATATACCCCATTGTTGGGTTGAAAACCTAATTTTCTGACTTAATTTTATGCCCGAGGGAAGGGCGAAATATCAGTGGTCTGTCATCTGTCTATCTATCATCCGATATTCTTGATCTAGGGGGCAGCTTTATCAGAGGTAAAAAAAACTGTTACACTTTTTATAACCAGTGAAAACAATTAAAGATATCAGTGGAAAACTGATGTATAATATTTAGCCTTCTCTTCTTATGGCTTACAGACGCCATAACTTTCCATACTGGTGCAGTGAAACAATCATATTTGGATATTCATTTCATCATAAGAAATGTGGCTAAATTTAAATATAAAGTAAAATATAAATATAAATACAGATACGAAAACTAACTAAATATGAATACTGATAAGAATTCCTCTGCAAAATTGAAAAACGACCCCTTTTTATATTTTGATGAATCATATATCCATCTTCTGTTTATATTTTAATGAATCGTATATCCATCTTCTGTTTATATTTTAATGAAATATATATATTCTTCTCCATAGGACTAAATAGAAATACCACAATGGATTTCAGTTTTTTGACTATGTACACATATTAGACAGTAGATTTTATCCTCACAATCCATATAAATAAAGTTATGGCAAGGTTCTGAAATGTGCAAAGTGAAACACATACCAGAGGATACAGTCATTTATAAAGAGTTGCCTATATAACCTTTATGATCATGAAACAGCTTCTGCATAGAAAACCTTTTCTTTGACTATAAAGCTTCTTTAGGAAATGGATTTTCAATAAGACTTATTTCCACGTGCTCCTGACATTCTAAAGAAGAAACATTTGCTCTGCTTTGATGTCTTTTTTGATAAACAGGTGCGCAATCTCTCTGGGGCCACATTCCGATCAACACAAGACTAATACAAAGCCATACCGGCATGTATTCTGATGGGCAACCCATGCTTGAATTAAAAAGGCCACATAGGGTGGTAGTCCCTAAGCAACCATTATCAATAGCATGTTATGGTGAATTTGTAGTCAAATTAAAATATTTGCCCTCTAGGGAAAAAAAAAACAGCAAATGCTTCTCAAGCGGAAGTTTTTAATTAAAAAAAAGGAGATTGTGAAAATTATTCAGAATTTATTATTCATAAAGTTAAACGGAGCAATGGAGGACAAGAGCTGGATTCGCAACATTTTTACTGCTTTATAGATGCATTTTGAATTCAGGTAGAGTTTTACCCTGGAAACTGGATACCATAGACAATGTACCCCTCTAGTGTATTTCATAAGAAATAAATTGTTACAAAGAAGCCCTGCACAAAGGCCGCAGGCAATGTATGTCAGTGCTGGTAATATTAATCTAAGGAGACATCATATGCACTGCAGATTGTAGCAGGCACACAATCTGTTATCATGCATAATTTACTATTTTGGTAAACCTTAAAATACATCGCTAAACCGGCCATCACTCAGGTTACATTTGTAACCACTGACCGTTTTGATATAAATTGAAATGTCCCCTCGAGTCACCGGCTGGATTGTTGTATTGTTATAGATGGTAGACTCAAGGCTTTAGTCTTTCAGCAACTTTTTTCGTTGACAGCTAAATTTGTTATTGCCTTGGTTTAATGCTAGAGCCTGGCATTGTAGGTTTAAAGCAACAACATTAAAGTGTTTATAATATCAATCCAGCTTCCAGAAGGTTTTTTTTTTTAAGACTGTTCATTCTATTTAATATATCAGCTCATTATTTTATGCTAGATGATTACCTTGGGACTGGGTATTTTGGCATAAGCCACTATAGTTAGATTTCCCAGGAGTGGAGAATAAGTCCAGAATACATGGATGAAAGAGTAATTTCGGTAAATCTTTTCAATAGCTTCCAGTAGCAATATTTGTGCAACAAACTCTACATTGGACCAACACTGAGGGGCACATTTACCTAGGGTCGAATATCGAGGGTTAATTAACCTTCGACTTCGAATATCGAAGGAATAATCGTTTGATTGAACGATTAAATCCTTCGAATCGAACGATTCAAAGGATTTTTATCCATCGATCGAAGGATTATCCTTCGATCAGAAAAACCTTGGAAAGCCTATGGGGACCTTCCCCATAGGCTAACATTGGCCTTGGTAGGTTTTAGGTGGCGAACTAGGGGGTCGAAGTTTTTTTTAAAGAGACAGCACTTCGATTATCGAATGGTCGAATAGTCGAATGATTTTTAGTTCGAATCGTTCGATTCGAAGTCGAAGGTCGTAGTCGAAGGTCCAAGTAGCCAATTCGACGGTCGAAGTAGCCAAAAAAAACCATCAAAAATCGAAGTTTTTTTCCTCTATATTCCTCTATTCCTTCACTCGAGCTTAGTGAATGGGCCCCTGAGAGGTGTATGAATACATTCAGCATCAGGCTAATGCCAATAGGCTCCTTAAAACTCCAGCACCTTGTACTGGATGTTGATGTATGTTTTGATGTATGGTTTGATGTATGCTTAATGTATGTCTACAAAGAGACATAAAAACTATTTATGTCCGCAACCGCCAGTTTTTTTCCTATAAAGCAGCTCTTTTCCTAGAGAGCTCCACTTCAGATCCAAGATGGTGGCGCCAATGTCTGCACCGTGACGTCACCACGTTGCGAAAATTCTAAATAAAAGAATGCCAGAGACCAGGGTTCAATGCTGGAATATAGGTTCTACTCTACTGAAATTTTCTGTTCTTCATAGCAGCTTCTTCCTTGTTGCTGACTCACCGTTACAAGAGCTGTTAGGCCTTGACAGAATAGCAGTGTTGTTGAAGTTGCGAGAGGGAATTGTGCCTGACGCAAATTGTGGTTAATGCATCAAACTTAGCATAATTGCATTTTCCATAAATTAAGTCCAGTGTATGTCAAATAAAGTCTATGGCACGAAAGTGATGTGTGAGCCTTATTATTTAGATGCAAGTGTGTTGTGCCTATTGATGCACAGCTCCATGGAAATCCTGGAGCTACTCCCTGGTCCAGAGGTGGTGGTAGCTTCAAGGTTCCTCTGCATAAAAAGGTGCAAGTGCACTTCATTCAGAATGAGAGGCAGGTAGGACTTAGTATTGCAGAGCACAAATATTCAGAAGTGCAAAGAGAGTTTTTTTTTATACAATTACCTTTAATGATTGCGGTTTTGCATGGTCACAAATGATGCCTGATATCGGCTTAGGTTGACATTTGAAAATATGTTAACCACTTAATGTCCTTAGATTATACCATCTATGGTTCTAGTTGTCAAGAACCTGACTGTCAAGTGCTGTCTACTCTATGTTCTGGGTGTTTGCTCGATGTGAGTCAACCATTGCCTAACTATATACATAATGGCTGTGCCAGCCAGAGGCTAAAGAGTATAAATACAGTATAGCCTAATAAATAAATACTTATACATACAGTATACACATGTAATTTGCATTATACAGGTTTGAGACACATTATCCAGAATGCTTAGGTTCTGGGTTTTTCAGCATGTTTGTTTCCTTACTATAGGTCACCATACCTTAAGACTTCTAAAAATAATGTAAACATTCAATAAACCTAGCAGGATTGCAAAAGTAAAAAGAGGGACAAAAAAAGTTTTCCCGCAAGAAGCGCAGCAATTTTTTTGACCACACCCCCTTTCTGTGGCCACACCCCCTAATTACCATGTTTGTTTTACAAAATTTGGCAGGTTATGAAAGCTTGAAAATATTTCTCCTTATCTAAACTGTGTTTTTGTGTCTCAAAATTGTTACAAAGTATCTTATTTGCACCTGTTCTGGGCTCTCTGCTAAAAGCCAATTAAGTGAGAAACTTTGTTTCTTTTTCTGGCTGTTCAGTACAGAGAAAAGAGGGACTTTCCAGTACAAATGAGGGACTGCGGGTTGAGCTGTCTAAAGAGGGACTGTCCCTCCGAAAAAGGGACAGTTGGGAGGTATGGGATTGTTTTGCCACCAATATGGATTCATGCAGCTTAGTTACCATCAAGTACAAGCCACTGTACTGTTGGAAGCTTAAAAAAAACTTGTGCCTTGGCATTTTAAATGTCCTAACTTGGACTGAGACCACAGCATTCAGCCTTCCACCTAAAAAGTTCTTTTTTTTATCCTGAAAAATTCGAGTTTATACTGAAAATGTTCAGGAAAAACACAACTCCTCCTTTGATAAATAACCCCCTAAGTGTTGTAAATGAGTAAGATCAAAACAGCATTGTCTGCCAGTTGTTATGTATATAAATTGGGTTCATTATCTATGATGTTGTAACATTAGTTTATTTGGCTCCTTAATAGGCCGAAGGATTAAAAGCTATACTTACATATTACTGCCTGCAATTCTCTGGTTCTTGTTATAGTCCTGAATTCTTTGGGGGGGGGGGGGTTCACATTCTGGACTGGCAGTGGGTCTCACACAAAGAAATACACAATTAAACTCATGAATTGTAAATTCAAATTGGGAAGTTTGCATATCTTTTAATTTGTGACAATTATTACTGAAAAGGAAGCATTACATAGATAAATTCTATGTCTGTGGGTCTAGGTGCTCCATATTTAGCATAGACTATACTTAATCAACAATAAAATATATCTGGTAAATATCTAAAAATGATTTATTTATTTTTTTTGCCAGAATTAGCCCTGATACCAGAAATCCTGGAGGGTTTGGGAATTCTGTATATAGCAATATATGACATGATTTTTTAACATATGCTTTAAAACATACAACTTCTCCTTGAACTAAATATATATATTTTTTAAAACAAAATCAACTGGATGAATCAACACCTGTTTCAGGGCATATTCTTCTCTGTCAGATTAAGTGAACTGATGAGCTAACACAGATTTGTTTTAATCCTCCATTAACGGTGAGTTTGCATAAAACTGTCACCAGCCATCGATTTCCTCTGGATAAATGTGTCAGATTGCAGGCAAATGTCTTTTCTATCCTGGAAACCTATTAATTCTATAAAGGGCTGCCAGTCCCCAGGCCCAATGTGCTATTCTAAAAATGGCCCAGAGCACTCCTCCGTTGTACTGTAGCGTGCTGGTGAAAGTGCCAGGTTTTTCTAGCAACGAGAGCTGGCGCTACACGCTGATGTGTTAATAGGGAAAGACAGGTTAGGGCAAATCTAACCGTAACAAGTGATCTGCGTAGATTCTGGGACCAACTGAGAATTTCTAATTGACTTACAGCATGTTGTACAGGTTAGTTCACAGCCCTGCTTACTTTCTCAACTGTCATAACAACAAACACTTTGCATATGATGTGCCCCATTTACATTCATTGTTTGCCAAATGTGCTGAAGCTGAAAATATTTTTTTTTCCCTATACATATATTTATGGAGTTATTATTGACACATATCTCTTCAAATTATCTTATGCATGCTGTGAATCCAGCGATGTGAATCGATGTGACATTTGGACTTATGTTATGAATGTACAAGACAATCTGTGCTTCGTTAGCAAAATAAGGCACAGTGGGGCTCATTTATTAACGCAGCGCAGCGCTAAAAAGAGCGCAGTGGCCAGACATTTGCCCAGCGCATGCGAGTATTTAATAATGTAGCGCACGATACCTTAACAGTGCGATTTGTGCGCTAATGTAGACACAAGACAGGTGCGACGTGTGAAACTGCGTATCAGCTGTCGCAGTGCTTATAATAAATGTGCGCACAGGAAGATACCGCAAAGGTAAGGATTAGTTGTGCTCATGTATGAATGCGCTGCTTTAATTAGTTGCGTCACATATTGCGCATATTGCGTTCACTTAGACGCATCTGCATTTGTTTCTGTGCTAATATTTGTTTGGTTGCAAAGGTGTTTAGCCTACCTGATACCCTTAAAGGAACCTTGGTCAATATAAACATGTTGGGTGGAAGGCGTGGTTAATATGCACTTTACAAGGGTTGTTCATCTTGAATATACTAGCGCAGCTGGGCAGGAATGCGCATTTTGAAGAGCGTTACTATTACGCCACGAAGAGGCAGGCGTAAAAATTGTGGTGCTGTTGCCCGGGTGCAGTTTTGCACATATACAGACGCAAATCTGCGACGGCCGCAGTGCAAGCGCATTGTAGCCACGCCCACAGCCACGCCCCTAACAACCACGGCATCGTTTGCGACATAAATGCCCAATCTTTTGCGCAATGCGCATAAACAAAACCATCGCAAAAGCTCTGTGTTATGCGCAATATCACGCAAATATATTAGCGATCACGCTTGTGATGGCGCAGACAACCTTTTGCGTCCACTTATGCGCTGCGCTGCTTTAATAAATGAGCCCCAGTGAGGGGCAACAATGGGCAAATTTGCCCATGGGCAGCAACTCATGGCAACCAATCAGATTGCTGCTTTTATTATTCTACTTGCAGCTGGCTTTAAAAAGCTAATCACAAATTTGCCCAGTGTTGATAAATGAGCCCCAGTGATGGGTGGGAGGATTTAAAAAAAAATTATAAGGCACTATTTCACCATGTGCTTCCACTGAAGGGTAATTTCAATGCTGTTTGAGAGGGTACATCGGTAATCATGGCTGATCTCAGTGATATATACTGTATATACACATTGGTACAGGTATGGAAACTGCTATGCAGAAAGCGTGGGACCTAGGGTTTTCCAGATAAGGGGTCTTTCTGTAATTTGGATCTCCATACCATAAATCTAATAAAAAAAATAATTTAAACATTCATTAAACACAAAAGGATTGTTCTACATCCAACAAGGATTTGTTATATCTTAGTTGGGATGAAGTACAAGGTACTGTTTAATTATTATAGAGAAAAACGAAATCATTTAGAGAAATTTGAATTATTTGACTACAATAAAGTCTATGGGAGACAGCCTATCAGTAATCTGGAGCTTTCTGTATAACAGATACCAAACCTGTATCATGCTGCAGAACAATCTTTGCTATTATGTGTTAGTGAACCTTTATTGGAAAATAGACCCTACTTAGAAAAAAGAGGATATTGTTTATTTAAAATATTAGGAATGTGGTTTATGTGAACCAGGCTGCCTTAAAATCTGGTCACCCAATCTCTCCCAAACCTCTTATGATGTGGCTGAGACTTGGTTAGTTGCCCTGCCTAGAAAACAATTCACTGAAAGTCAGAAGTAGTAGAGAAAAACAAGAAAATATCTTGCTGTTTTGTATTTTTCAATCTTTGCCTTGAAGGAGATTTAAAACCCAGGTGAATAATAAGCAATTTTTAATTTGTTTGGAGGGTTTACATTTCCTTTCATGAATTCCCTCATCCCTCCCTGCTAGGAGTAATGCCTTAATGCCCTGAGTATAATTGATCATGAATTGTAAATATATTCCTGATTTCAAACTATTATAAACAATATGTTTTTTATACTTTTTTATTATGATGATATGTAGAAGCTATGTGATGGCAGAATACAATATTTAATTAAGATTTTTTTTCCCTCACAGCAATCTTTTTTAAAAGCCCTCACAACCTACAGAGGTAATTCACCCAGAGATCTGACCTTGAGTAAAGGAGATATCATTGTTCTACACAGACAACTGGATGAGAACTGGAACAACGGACAAGCCAACAGGGGCAGCAGAATATTTCCTGAGACTTCAAGGAAGGCTCTCCAGCAAGCTCCTGCGCTTTGCAAGGCTCTGTACAATTTTGATCTGAAAGAAAAGAACAGAGAAAGCAAGGATTGCCTGAAATTCCAAAAGGTATTTCAGTTGTATGTGATGATTTTAACAGCCGTGCTAACTGTCGAAGGGGAAGCCCAATCATTTGACTGTTGTAATTAGAACAGAACATCATTGCTGGTTATTAAGACTGGGTGATGAGTTGCATATCTACTGTACAGCTGACTTGCCCAGGGCAAAAGGGGGGTTTGGACCAATGGTTCTGCAGTATGGTGCTACTTTTCCTGTGTCCCAGCTGTAGAAGTCCCATTCATAGACTTGCGGGTGGAGGAGTAATGATCAATAAACCTGGCAGGGAGAGGGCCTGTCATTTTCTTTGGCAAGGGGGGCCAATCGAGGGATTGTTACATCACTGATAATAATATTAGCAATTCGTAAAAGAACCCACTCCATTGTATTTATTTTCATGTAAATCCAAGCCAAGGGTTCCATGCAAGAGGTGGTTATAAGGAAAGAAATGATCCCAGCCAACCCTTCATGATGGGAAGGTTATCACCAGCATCACCTTGCCCTGGGTACCACACAGTACAGCCCTCTTATAGGTTGTGTAAAGCACCAAATCCCTTTGTTTTCCTGAATGTAGAACATATTTAGGAACATATGTTACCTCACACCCCCATATGCAATAATAGGTGCTAAGTTTTCCCAGGAGCAGTAACCCATAGCAACCAATTGGATATTTGGGAACCTTCTGATTGGATGCTATGGGTTACTGCTCCTGGGCAAACTTAGTGCCTTTTTTTACATAACCACCTAAGTCTTTAGATATTTTAAGCTCTAGAAAGCAATGGAAATATTTAATGATGCGTACGTGACTTTTACAACATGAAATTTCACATAAAAATGTATTGCATTGCTAAAGCTTTGGCAACAAACTGGTAATTGTTCTATTTGATGCTAATCCTCTGCAACATTTATAGACAAGACATTGCTCTTCTCTTTGATTACCTCTCCGTTGCTGCAGGGTGAATGTACTTCCTCAGGCAAAAGAACAGGTACAGTAACAGGTCATGACTAAACCCATCAATAATTCACCCGTCATGAAATATTAACATGAAACATTTAACTTTTCTTTAATTTTTCCATCATTTATATAATCATGCATTGTTGGCCAACATTTGGAGAAGAAGCATATGCAGCAACACTTATTTGTAGTAGATACTGGGTCACACTTATATAGAACAAAAGCTGTTCATACTGTACATACTGTACATAGGCCAAACAGGTATAGGACGCTTTATCAGGAAACCTGTTATCCAAAAAGCTCTGAATTATGTGAAGGCCCTCTTCCATAGACTTCATTTTAATCAAATATTTCAAAATTTGTAAAATTATTTCACTTTTCTCTGTAATAATAAAACAGTACCTTGTACTTACATAGTAACATATTAACATAGTAAGTAAGGTTGAAAAAAGACACATGTCCATCGAGTTCAACCTTTTTTTTTTTTTTTTTTTTTATTAACTACCTATCTGCCAGTTGATCCAGAGGAAGGCAAAAAAAACCCATCTGAAGCCTCTCCAATTTGCCTTAGAGGGGGAAAAATTCCTTCCTGACTCCAAAATGGCAATCGGACTAGTCCCTGGATCAACTTGGACTATGAGCTATTTCCCCATAACCCTGTATTCCCTTACTTGCTAAAAAGCCATCCAACCCCTTCTTAAAGCTATCTAATGTATCAGCCTGTACAACTGATTCAGGGAGAGAATTCCACATCTTCACAGCTCTCACTGTAAAAAACCCCTTCCGAATATTTAGGCGGAACCTCTTTTCTTCTAATCGGAATGGGTGACCTCGTGTCAGCTGGAAAGACCTACTGGTAAATAAAGCATTAGAGAGATTGTTATATGATCCCCTTATATATTTATACATAGTCATCATATCACCCCTTAAGCGCCTCTTCTCCAGCGTGAACATCCCCAATTTGGCCAGTCTTTCCTCATAGCTAAGATTTTCAATACCTTTTACCAGCTTAGTTGCCCTTCTCTGTACCCTCTCTAATACAATAATGTCCTGTTTGAGTGATGGAGACCAAAACTGTACGGCATATTCTAGATGGGGCCTTACAAGTGCTCCATACAGTGGAAGAATGACCCCCTCCTCCCGTGACTCTATGCCCCTTTTAATACAGCTCCAGACCTTATTTGCCCTTGATGCTGCTGACTGGCATTGCTTGCTACAGCCTAGTTTATCATCTACAAGGACTCCAAGGTCCTTTTCCATAATGGATTTGCCTAGTGCAGTCCCATTAAGGGTATAAGTGGCTTGGATATTTTTACATCCCAGGTGCATGACTTTACATTTATCAACATTGAATCTCATTTGCCACTTAGCTGCCCAGATTGCCAGTTTGTCAAGATCCTGTTGCAAGGATGCCACATCCTGGAATTAATTGGGCTGGATAATTTTGTGTCATCTGCAAACACTGATACATTACTTACAACACCCTCCCCTAAGTCATTAATGAACAAGTTAAATAAAAGTGGACCCAATACTGAGCCCTGGGGGACCCCACTAAGAACCTTACTCCAAGTAGAGAATGTCCCATTAACAACCACCCTCTGTACCCGATCCTGTAGCCAGTTTCCTATCCACGTGCAAACGACTTCATTAAGCCCAACAGACCTTAGTTTAGAAAGCAGTCGTTTGTGGGGCACAGTATCAAACGCTTTGGCAAAATCCAAATAGATCACATCTACTGCCCCCCCACTATCCAGAATCTTACTTACCACATCATAAAATGCAATCAAATTCGTCTGACATGACCTATCCTTCATAAAGCCATGCTGATTGTTGCTCATAATGCCATTCATTAGGACAAAATTTTGAATGTGATCCCTTAACAAGCCTTCAAATAATTTGCCCACCACAGATGTCAAGCTTACTGGCCTATAATTGCCAGGCTGAGATCGTAATCCCTTTTTAAATATTGGAATAACATCATCTTTTCTCCAATCCATAGGCACCATACCAGATGACAGTGAATCTGAGAAAATCAGAAATAAGGGCTGGTCTAAAACTGAACTAAGCTCTCTTAGAACCCGGGGGTGTATGCCATCAGGCCCTGGAGCCTTGTTTACATTAATTTGTATTAAAGCTTTTTGAATCATATCCTGAGTCAGCCACTGACTAGATTGAGCTGAACCATTCGTGCAGTTATTAAGTGAGCCTGGGAGCTCAGACTCCTCTATTGTATACACTGAAGAAAAGAACTGATTTAACACATTTGCCTTATCTGTATCTGTTACAACCATACTGGTACCATTATTTAATGGAGCAACACTCTCAACCTGCATCTTTTTACTATTAATATATTTAAAAAACTTTTTAGGGTTAGTTTTCACCTCCACCGCAATTAACTCTTCATTTCTTTTCTTAGCCTTCCGGATTGCTGATTTACAACATTTATTACAGTGTTTATATTCATTAAATGCAGCTTCTGGCCCTACAGATTTGTAGTTTTTAAATGCCTTTCTCTTCTTTCCCATTAACATCTTTACCTCTGTATTAAGCCACACAGGATGATACTTAGAGCTTCTACGTTTAGTCCTTAAGGGAATAAATTGAGAACAGTAATGATTTAATATCATTTTAAAGGACAACCATTTCTGTTCTGTGTTTTTAGCTGAAAACCTAATGCCCCAATCAATGCTCTGTAGGGCAGCCCTCAAGGCACTAAAATTAGCTTTGGCACTTGATCCAGACTAAGATATAACGAATCAATATTGGAGGCAAAACAATCCTACTGGTTTTAATTAATTTTTTAGTAGATATGGAGATTTAAATATGGAAAGACCACTTATCCAGGTCCCAAGCATTCTGGATAACTGGTCCCAAACTGTATTGACTAGTGACTCAGTCAGGAGTGTAGCCTGTATATTGTATTGGGCCAAATGTTGACTTGAGTGATTGATATCTGGGACCGGCACAGATATCTGAGCATGATTTGTCCCAAACTTGAAAAAACTCTGTTCCGTTGATGAGTTTATGAAACAAGAAAATATTAATATTTGTGAACAGCTAAATATAAATTTACACATTGTTTATACCACCTACACATTTGTTTCATAGGATGACATTATCAGTGTGATCCGACGTGTGGATGAAAACTGGGCAGAAGGCAAGCTTGGAGATCAAGTGGGCATTTTTCCGCTCATGTTTGTAGAGGTATGCAACCAATAACCTGTGGAATACACCAATATTGATAATGTGAAAATATTTCTTGCCATAATGTGTTAATCCAAACCCTTACTGATACCAAGGGCAATATGCCGCATAGAACCATATGTTTTCACCAATTTCTGTATCCTGACCCAGCTCTCCAGCTCCTAGGGATGCAATATGGCAAAGCATTACATTCTCGTTTAATTTCTGCTCCAGCAACAAGCCCCAGTTTCCATGTTAGTTAAGTTGGCCTTATGATTTCATATTATACTATATTATACTGTTATATTATATATAACAGGCTTAAAGTCATCCAAGAATATACTTCCTCTAGTGTTGTCAACCCCAAGGTTTAGATTGGAATTTTAAACATATTTAAAGCATTATGGAAAACATTGTTCTTGGTCACTTTTGGTGGCAGAGTCCCATTGCACATCCATCTATGTTTGCCCATGCCCCACTATCCCTGCCATTATCTGCACAAAGACTGGCATTTCTCCCAGAAGCCCTCTCCCCTTACAGAACTAATGACCTATTTGTCCAAGGCAAAAAGAGGGCCCTACACTGTATAAATAAAGATAAGTTCTCCCTACCAAGTTGGTAGGTAATAGCCCTTGCAGAAGGTGGCAACCAATTGTCTGCCTGACCAATATCTGTTTATGGATTGGACAGAATGAAAAATCTTGTCGAACTTAGACTACATTGGCTTGTTGATGCATTCATTTATGGGTGTTTAAATAGGGCAATTATCTGCTCATTTGATGATCTCACCAAAAATTAGACTTGTCAGTGTAAAGCTAGCTATTGGTGTTTGTGCTTTCAAGTGAATTTGTATGCCATGCCTGTTTTTAAAAAGACTATAATTCACAATGATACTTACAATTTTTAAGAAACAAAAGTAAAAGCAAAAATCCTTTTGAAATAAATGTGTTATTTTTATAATAACTACTGCTGATGCTATAAAAGAAACTATTCATTTTAGTGCCAAAATATAATATAGGTCATTAACCTCAAGATCCTGACCGCTCAAGCACCAGTTGTCTGCCGTAAAATATATATTGTTATATATACTTTAAACTACAATATACAATATTTTTCAACATTACAAATGTGTCTTCCCTATCTGTCTGTCACTGGCACAAATAAGAGCAATGTGTTTCTCTCTTTGGTGGGAAGAAAAATAATAATGTTCTTCCTTTTCGTGTTGCTTAATATTTAATAAAATAGCATAGCAGAAATATATAGCTTTAAAGGAAAACTATACCCCCAAAATGAATACTTAAGCAACAGATAGTTTATATCAAATTGAATGACATATTAAAGAATCTTACCAAACTGGAATATATATTTACATAAATATTGCCCTTTTACATCTCTTGCCTTGAACCACCATTTTGTGACTCTATCTGTGCAGCCTCAGAGATCACCTGACCAGAAATACTACAACACTAACTGTAACAGGAAGAATTGAGGAAGCAAAAGGCAGAACTCTGTCTTTTAATTGGCTCATGTGACCTTACATGTGGTTTGTTTGTGTGCACAGTGAATCTTACGATCTCAGGGGGCGGCCCTTATTTTTTAAAATGGCAATTTTCTATTTATGATTACCCAATGGCACATACTACTAAAAAAGTATATTATTATGATAATGGTTCATTTACATGAAGCAGGGTTTTACACATGAGCTGTTTTACTCAGTATCTTTTAATAGAGACCTACATTGTTTGGGGGGTATAGTTTTCCTTTAAGGGTGTAATAGTTTTCCTAAGAATGAACAAAATCTGCATAGATAATTTTGTTAATTGATCATTTTGTTAATTATCCTTTATATAGCAGCAGTATGTGTACCATAACAGTTTACAAAGAATGTTAAATTGGGTTTTAACTGCAACTACACTTGTACAGTTGTAAATGACCCCTACAGACTTTGGAAGGAAGCCCAAGTATATGGATGAAGCATGCATAAATATAGAATGTCATATTAATTCAAGTGAAGATAGGTCAGGCCCTTGCTTAAATCAAACTCAGGACCCCAGTGCTATGGGGGCAGATTTACTCAAGGGGGAATCGGCAAATGCTGGAGACAATTCACCAGCGTTACTGCCATCAAGGACTTTGCCGATTTAATGACGGGCGCAGGCGCCAATTCCCTAGCAAAAGAAATAGATGCTAGCGCTGATTCGAACTCTATCGCCAGTGAAAATTCGATCTGGCAAATGGACTTTACTCTGCAAATTCACTAAAATGCGGATTTTACTGAACGTTACCTCTTTCGCCAGACTTGCCTTCGCCAGCTCAGACCAGGTGAAGTGCACTGGAGTGCATAGATATTCTTCAATCTTCTGTCCCTTACATCATATTTTTTAGTGGAAAAAGCTTTTAAGTCCAAAAACACTGGTGTCTTTTCCTTTTTTCAGAGTGATAGCCTGCAAAAGTCCTTAAAATTTTTTTGGGTAACCGGGTTCCCCCATACATTTTTCTAACATATGGCACATAAACTATACAGTGGGCTCATGTGTAGGGCATTACAACAACTCTATTTTCTTTATTTTCAGGGTAACACCCAGAAAGCCAAGTTAAAAAGCCTTGATTCACACCGGTGCTCAGGCAACCACTGGAATAAGTTCAATTGTAAAGTAGGGGAATCAAAGGTGGAGAGCAGAATACCTGCTAATTAGTGTTTTATCCTGCATCCGCATTGTGGGGATGCACAAAAAAACACTAATTAGCAGGTAGTCTGCTCTCTGCCTTTGATTCCCATTCTTTACAATTGAACTCTATTTTCTTTTTTAAGGTTCCCTGGACTTGTGTAATGTAATATATTTGCTGCAACATATACCTCCATTCAACTTTAAATTGCCCACCGTATGCAAATTAACCTGAGCGCAAGACCTGTAGCGAATTTGCATTTCTGTGACAGTGCCCAAATGCTTTCATTGAGAGTAGAACATTGAGTGCAATGCAATATTTACCACGATTTCAAAGAGAGGACTCGAGCAGTGGTGACATATTTTTTATAAGAGATTCCATGGATTGGACTACAACCCTATACACATGCACCTATATACACACTTTCCCCCAAGTCTTCATAGCATCACAAGGGGTTGGAAACAGACATGAGCTATTATAAAAGAGTCTCTCGGAAAACTGACTCATCCACCTCTGCTCTGCTGGGCATATTCTAAATATCTGCAGTGCTGGAAAGAGTGACAGACATCAGCTTTAATTCACACAGAATCCTTCAGCAGAGTCACCACTGGCACAGATGTCTTTACTTGATATTTTGAATGAAACCACAGACGCAGAAGCCGTTACTGATATATGTGCTGCACGTGCTACTACACCAGTCATTTCAGTGGGAGAAGGTCGTAGCTGTGTATGCAAGATGCTTCAGTTGTGGTTGCTCATCTGTGACCGTTACTTTTTTTTTTTTTCTGGCTGCAACAAACTGCAAGAATGTTCCACCCTGTGGAGCAAATTATGGGGAAGAATGTGAACTCTAATTTCATATCTATGAATATATATTTGTATATAGGACTGAGTTTAGTCAACACATTGGCAACAAAACCTGTGCAGTCCCCCACTAGCGTTTTATTTTACATATACACCATTTGTTTTTGCTATTTTCAGATTGGTAATCATTCATTGCATTAATAAATACATCTGAATACATCATAGTGCATGTCCTTTCTTTGCAGCCAAACCAAACAGCAAAGCAACTATTGGAATCAAATAAAAACAGAAGCCACCAGAATAGTACCCATTCTCCGTTGATGAAAGCACCCACAAAGGTTAAAGGTACAGAAGTGGCAGCCAACCATGCAATGCACGAGGGCCGGCGGAAAGGGCCCCGTCAGTTTCTAATCACAAATGCCTTGAACAGATTCAACAAAATGGTTCATTCTCCAACGGGCCGTCAAACTCCCGAAATAAGTAGCCCTATTCTTATCAGTTCCAGCAATCCTGCAGTCATTGAGAAAGCAGAGGTCTTGTCTGCTTCACCAGTACAGGTATGTTGGTAAGATCATAGACAATAATATGCAATGTATCACAATGAGGTATTCAAAAGTCTTATATATAGAGCATATAAAATAATGGAGGACGGGGTGGCACAGTTGATGATAATAGCGCATGCCATGAAGATGATGGGTTGGCTTAGCAGGGCCTGTTTGAATGTGCATGGAAGTAAAGAAGTCCATGAATGGAAGGAGCAAGAGGGCTCATTCAGTAAGGTGTTGAATTGCTAACATCTGCACAATAACTTCTGATAGCCACCTTTGTCTTGATATTTAGTGTAATTAAACCTTAATCGTGCTTGGCAAGTACAATACCTGCTGAGACAAGGCTACTGTGAGTCCAGGTGAAGCGTGTGCATAGATTTTAGGGTTTATAAGGGGAGCAGAAGTGCCACAGAAGTCAAGTACTTCATTTCAGTTCAACTGCAGTTGGCTGTCATCAATGCCAATCTTCCACCTCAGGCAATAAAATATCCTTGATCTTCTCTAATCCACATGCATTGTTGCCTACAGAAGCCCACTTTTAGCTTTCCAAGCACCTACTCTCTATATATTATAGAATTGTTCATAAAGTAAGGAGATAATTTATAATTCTGGGTACCCCAAAAGCCGAAATATTGGCTTTGACTATGCCCCCTTCTTGATTCTTTCTGAAGCAGTTGAAAGGTGTTTGTCTACTGATGATTGGTCAGGCACAGGAGCGTATTTGCCATTTAGGCACTTGAGGGCCTTTGTCTGTGGTGGCCGATTTAAGGGGGAGGCCCTCGGATGCCTATATGGTAAATAAAATGTTCATTTAAAATGAAAACCTCTTCACCTGCCACTGGATACTTTCCCATGAAATCCAACGGCAGAGGTGGTGGGGTAGGGAGAACCTGGTGCCAAAAGGAGCGGACGTGACGTCAGGCACATGCACGTTGTGTCATGGCGTCACTTCCGCTTATGTCACTGCACATGCATTGATAGGCCCAAAGAAATCCGGTGCCTAGAGCATCACCGGACCAACAGACAGCCCTACAAAGACATGCAGTTGGATAACCCTGGTCTAGGGTACTGCATCTGCCTGTATTTACATTTTTCTTTCAAGTACAAGAAAGTATAAAACAGTATGATAAAATATATTACAGACAGCATGTTTACATTTCCATCTGTGACAGACGTTAAGCACCACATCTCAGTGATTTTTCTTAGGATATTTGCTGGCTCACAAGAGCTCTAGGTCTCCACTACAATGAATAGGTTAAATCAGAAAGGCACTGTCTGCTCTACTGGCTTGTTTCCTGCTTATGATTTTAGCTAATGGGTGTTGCTGGAAAACCTGTGTTACGCTGCAAGACTTCTAATTTCACGCTGGTAAGTTTGGAAGCAGGGAAAACAGCTCAGCGCTTCTATCTGCCCAAACAGCTTTGCATGAAATATAAAATAGCGCACGACAGGAAGACCAGTACTTTAAAAATGAATAATGCACAAAGAATTTTGCCACATGTTAACCTCTTTTACTTCTTTGGTTTGCTGGCAGGGGCCACATAGAACTATCGTGTTTGGTATTCCTGACTGCCTCTTTCTGCAGTAAATACCACGGTGTTTATTCCCAATAGCTTTTAATAGAAAAATCGATGGCTACCCCCACAGTTATGGGACGTGCCCTCTAAAGTGCAAAAGCCATTAGCACGTTGTTAATGAGCTTTCGTTTAAATGGCTATTAATGAGCGAACTTAGCTAATGTTTTTAACGTGCTTCAGAGGTATAGAAGACGAATTGTAGGGTAAAAGACATTATACTTTTAGGTTTGTTCAGCAATTGGTTTTCTTCATACTAGGCAAAGAGGCAGTATTTAAAGGGGAACTATTGAGAAAATGAAAATTGAATATAAGTTTCAGCATACTGAAATAATAAACATTCTAAATACAATCAATGAAATATTCTGCATCTGAAATAATCAAGTTTATGTTCACTATTCCTCTCTCAGCATCTGTTTCTCTTCATCTTCTCTTCATGCAGCAGTTGGGTGTCAGATATTCATTAACAGTTAGATCCAATATTATTTTTATCCAATTTTTTTATCCCGTGTTTTTACTGAAATTACCCTCGAAAATCTAAAAATCTTTCAGGAAATATCCCCCCCATGTCCACCAAATATAATAACGTCCTACGGATATACAGCGATTGACCTCTGATTAAAGCTAGCTGGCTATTGGTGACCTCTGGCTACCAATAACCAAGTATAGCAAATAATTATTTCACTGTACATACCTGCACACACATACACAAATATAATGTTTATACGGATGTACGGATCCATATGGCTTGGATCAATATGGGACAATGGACACACATTCTCTGCACTGTCCATGCTGCAGGGCTTATATACTATAACATGGTGCAGCGAAAAGTGCAAAAATAGATGCAAAATTGCATCCATCCAAATGCTGTTTACAAAGGGACTTGCACTAAAATGATGTGTCTACACTGGTTTATTAGGTGTGGGTTTTAAAGAACAGAAAAGAAATCCTAGAATTAACAACTGCTGTGAGGAGGAGATACAGTTATGGGATCCGTTATCTGGAAACCCTTTATCCACAAAGCTCCGAATTACGTAATGACCGTCTCCCATAGACTGCATTTTATCCAAATAATCCAAAATTTTAAAAATGATTTTTCTGTAATAATAAAACAGTAGCTTGTACTTGATCCCAACTGAGAGATAATTAATCCTTATTGGAAGCAAACCCAGCCTATTGGGTTTATTTAGGGGCAGATTCACTAACTTCGAGTGAAGGATTCGAATGAAAAAAATTCGAATTTCGAAGTATTTTTTGGGTACTTCGACCATCGAATTGGTTAAATTCGTTCGAATTCGAACGAAATCGAACGATTCGAATAAAAATCGTTCGACTATTCGACCATTCGATAGTCGAAGTACTTTCCCTTTAAAAAAAACTTCGACCCCCTACTTCGGCAGATAAAACCTACCGAAGTCAATGTTAGCCTATGGGGAAGGTCCCTATAGGTTTGCTAACCTTTTTTTGATCGAAGGATTTTCCTTCGATCGTTGGATTAAAATCGTTCGAATCGTTCGATTCGAAGGATTTAATCATTCGATCGAACGAAAAATCCTTCGATCGATCGATCGCAGGATTAGCGCTAAATCCTTCGACTTCGATATTCGAAGTTGAAGGATTTCAATTCGAGGGTCGAATTTCGAAGTATTTTTAACTTCGAAATTCGACCCTTAGTGAATCTGCCCCTTAATGTTTACATGATTTTCTAGTAGACTAAGGGGTATATTTATCAAAGAGTGAAGTTAATAGTGAAGTTTCGCCACTAGAGTGAAATTCCGCCACTCTCCATACATTTCTATTGGATTTTTATAGGCATATTCATCAAAGGGTCACTTTCACCCATTGATAAATACGCCTTTCAAAATCCCATAGAAATGAAATGAGAGCTGCGGAATTTCACTCTAGTGGCGGAACTTCACTCTTTGATAAATTTACCCCCATAGGTATAAAGATCCAAATCACAGAAAGAGCCATTATCCGGAAAATCAGGTCCCGAGCATTCTGGATAACAGGTCCCATACCTGTACTTCCAGGGCCCTTTGTGGGTAATCTAATAAATTGTGCAGCAATGCAATATAATTCACGCAATTAAAATGAAGATGCAATTTGCAAATACCTGTAATCACACTGAAATTGTAGCTAAAAACACTGTATTGTAGGGACGGCATCTTGTTAAGCACTGAGGAATCTAGAACTATCCTAGTATAAAACAAAAGAAGAGAAAGTGAACATTTCAGGTAACTTAAGCACAAGACATGATCTTATTATGCAACCAAATACACTTTTCTTGGTATTGTGATAGAAACAGGAGAAAAAAAGTATTAAATTAAAGCCACCTCAGGAGTTTAAACCCAAAGAGGCAATGGGTTTAAGGCTTTTCTTGGTTATCTTTATTTACTTGTAAGTTGTTTATGGTAGCAGCACAGCAAATTTTCTTGCTTCTGACAGTCTTTGAAGAAAACACCTTAGGGGCAAGGGCTCACCCATAAACGCTATTAGCAATACTGGAACAGAAAGCTAGCGGAACCTTAAAAGCTATTTGGCGACAAACATGTTCAGAAATATATCAGGAAAGTTCATGCCAAGACATAAGAGGAATCTGTCATCCATAATATATCTGAACAAAGCTCAGGTTAAGGCAGTTAAATATATTTGCTGGAAATATTTAATACCTAAATATTATAGGGCTAAGTTACGTGCAAAGTCTTTCGGCAATTATACGCCACTTGCATCTTAAAGGGGTGGTTCCCGTTTAAATTAACTTTTCGTATGTTGTAGAGAGTGATATTCTTAGACAATTTGTATTTGGTATTCATTTTTTATCATTTGTGGTTTTTGAGTTATCTGGCTTTTTATTCAGCAGTTCTCCAGTGTGCAATTTCAGCCATCTGTTCAAATGACCCTAGCAACCGTGCATTGATTTGAACAAGAGACTGGAATATGAAGAGTAGAGGGCCTAAATAGATAAGTAATAAAATGTAGCTATAACAATGAATTAGTAGCCTTACAGAGCATTTTTTTAGATGGGGTTAGTGACCCAGATTTGAAAACTGAAAAAAGAAGGCAGAAAATAATTCAAAAACTATATATAAAAAAAATGAAGGCCAATTGAGAAGTTGCTTCGAATTAGCCATTCTATAACATACTAAAAGTTAACTTAAAGATGAACCACCCCTTTAAACTGCTTCTTGCAATTCTGCATAGTTGCACTGAGCATACAGTATGTTAATCGGTAACAAAAATGGTGAAAAAGTCCACCAACTGATGCAGGGGAACTACTCCAGGAACTAGTGCCAATGTTCCCACAGTAACCTGCATCAATCATCGGTGTGAAATTGAGCTTAAGGAATTGGGCACAGACCAAATATGTGGGACACAAGTGTGTCAAACACATCACCACCTCATGGCTGCAATTACACTGGAATTATAAGAATAAACAGACCCTCTAAAATTTCTTTAGTGAGTACTTTTAGACCCCTGACACCCTTTTTACCATCTATTGTGGTTATGTCTGACACCTGATATTGTATGGTAACCTCACAAAATCACACATATTTATAAAAGGCTGTCTTCACATACAAAATTGCTCTGTTCTCAGTAGGGGCATACAATTATAGTTTTAGAAAGATTTAAAGTGGACCAAAACACAAAAAGCTGTATAATAAAAGTCCATTAAACATGAAATTCAATTTCTATTTTTCATTAAAGCCTTCATAGCTGTTGTAAACTCATTTAAATATCTCAGCTGTCAATCAAATACTGGCTGCCATTCCTCTATGCCTTAGGCATGGCTCTCCACACATTCCTCCTTTCTCTTTACCGTTTAATTGTGTAACCAGTGCATGGGGATGGACATCAGGTCCTCCATTCTGGTGCACAAACAAGATTCTGAGATGATACAAGGCTTGTTTTAATAACAGTGTCCACATAATGGCTCCTGCCTGCTTGCTATAGTTTTGAATTATTAGGAAACAAGATTCAAATAATTTATATAGTGTAATTAAAGTTCATTTTGCTTGACTAATGTGATAAAATAGGATTTTGAATAATTTATTCGGGTGACGAGTCCCCTTTAAGCTGCCCTATCTCACTTTTATCATGGTGCTTCCCAAGCCATTGAGATAATACATGGCCCACTTAATATTTAATACTTTCTACTGCTGCAACTATCAGTAGTAAAAGTTTAAGCAAAATATCATGGCACAAATTAGCAGTCTGCCAAGCACAAACCTCTACACTCAATGTCCTAGCTTTTGGTATAGTTACATAAAGTCTGGCTTAAACTCAATCATACAATCATACATAGACTATTAATGGCCCATAACTAGTTATTCTTTCCCTCTGCCTGAATTGTTCACTTCCTCTTCTTTTGTCTCTTAAATTACTATGATAGTTCTAGCTTTCTCAACGCTTAACAAGATGCAAGTCCAATATGCAAAAATAAATAAATGAAGCATGCCGCCACCCTGTATTAATAGGTCTGTAGCTGCCATCTTTAAAATGTATTTTTAGCTCAACCAATCAGCATGCTTTAGTTGCTGACTTGGAAATTTGCCTAATGCACATTTAACAATGTTCTTTTACATTTTGTTTTATATTCACAGATCTAGTTTAGGCAAAACAGCCCTCATCAGGAATACATTTTCCTCGGCCATTTCCAATGCAGGGGACGTCACCTTAACTGAGATTTCTGGGGAGCTTTCATTTCCTTGAATTTTCTTTGCTTCAAGCTTTTAGAAATGTGGTTTTTCATCAGTTTTGCTCTTATACTGCAAATAATCAAACAGAGGGAACTAGAGGAGGACACAGGAGAAACTAAATAACATTTTTCTGACAGACAATCAAATATTTTTGGTTGGGCTCGAGACATTCTGGGCATTTCATAAACCACTGTCTTCCTATAATTAAATGCAAAGTCATCAAGATGAATCAGCTACACCATATCAAATTCAGCACATTTGGACTCCAACTGGAAATTTTAGGTTTATTACTTAATAGGGTGAATATAACGCAAAACCATTGTACTTTTATGGGACTTGTTATCCAGAATGCTCGGGACCTGGCATTTTCCAGATAAGGGGTTTTTTTCTGTAATTTGGATCACCATACCTTAAGTCTACTAAAAAATCATTTAAACATTAACTAAACCCGATAGCATTGTTTTTAGACAGATAACAATTAATTACATCTTGGGTGGGTCAAGTACAAGGCACTTTTTTATTACTACATTATTTTAAAATATTAGAATTATTATTTATAATAGTGTCTATGGGTGATGGCCTCTTTGTAACTAAGAGCTTTCTGGATAATGGGTTTCTGGATAACCGATCCTATACCTGTACTGTGAAAAATACAGTTACTGCTCTAGTCTGTCTTGGAGACTAACCAACAGTTTGGGATTCACTGATCAGTTCACTTCACAGCACTCAATTCTACAAGGAAATAGTGTTGCCTAAATGTAACCTTGATCCTAATCCCTGTGTTTGCTAATTAATACCCAGTAAGAAAGACAGAGGCTGCTTTTAATAGCCATTACATTTACAAATAACATTAAAACAACTCCTGATATTTATTTAATGTATATTGGCACATTTCTGAGAATGACATGTGCATGAAACACTTTTTTGGTAGAGATTCCTTTAAATTGCATTGAACAATCTGTTTATTTACAAGTGTGGGCACAATAGGCTTCTCAGTATATTTTACATAATGCTAATGGTCTTTAATATAGTGGTGTGGATGAGTGCAGAGAATCAGATGTTTGTTGGCACTGAATAAGCTAATCACGCCCTAATTCCACCCAACTTTATAATTACAGGTGTTTGTAGCGGTGAACACAGCTTCCCATTTTGCTACTATTGTACTACTATGCAGGTTATTACACTAAAAGGTTATAAACTTCCCACTCTGCCACTTAAAACCAACACATACACTTGAAATATGTTTAGTTTTGTAAGGCGTGACCTTAAAATACATGTTTGTGAATGACTCAAAATACTCCTGCATGGAAGTTTCATGGGAACGTAGCAATAATCAGCTATCCAGTTTCTGAATTTAAAGAGCAGCTTATAGTAGGTTCCAATTGGCAGTCTATGTTGGGAACTGTGGTTCTGTGACAAAGTTCCCGATTTAGGAAGCCATTTGACAGGTAAATTATGCTAATATAAAAGGAGAAGGAAAGTTGTTTACCACTTGGGGGGTGCTAAATGTTAGGCACCCCCAAGTCAATGTATTTACTTACCTGAAACCCCAGGTCGGTGATCCTATCAGCAGAAAACTGCACCGGTCTGGGGTTATTCCAGTGAGCACCACGGAGCGATCTTCTTCCGGCTTCTTCTTTCTTCTCACGGCTGCGCATGCGCATTAGAGTGAAAAGCCGAACTTTAACTAAAAAGTCAGCTTTTTCATTTTACTGCGCATGCGTCTGCCCTGGGAAATTTGAAGAAAGACGAAGACATAAGAGAATTGCTCCGCAGTGCTCGCTGGAATAACCCTGGGCCGGTGCAGTTTTCTGCTGATAGGAGCACCGGCCCGGGGTTTCAGGTAAGTAAATACATTCACTTGGGGATACCTAACATTTGGCAACCCCAAGTGCTAAACAACTTTCTTTCTTCTTTAATGGGATTAATGAAAGAAAGCAATAAAAGGTTCAGAGTTTGCTAACCCAGGTAACATGGTACTGGTTTAAAAAACAGACATCCAATTGGTTGCTAAGGGTTACTAGATCTGGGCAAACTTGTGCCTTTAAGTACATTATCCTATTAGTGCTATAAGTGAATTTGAAATGTTTTCTTTATGTGCATCACAATTAGTTACTATAGATATTTAATCACACTGTCCGTGCATTACTTGCAGGTCAATACTTCTCTATACTGTCCCATATTTGGAACACAGAGCAATGGAGCACCAATAATGTCTCTTGCCAGTTCTCACCAGACTATTTTGGCAAACATGTAAGTACCCATCCTTAACTTAAGGGGATGTCTGGACTGCAATGTAAGGAATTACAGCATTGTTCTTAGTTATTTTCAGAACTGGACAAATGCAGGAAATGATAGTTACTCCTTTTACTGAACAAAGCAGAGAGAGAAAAACACGTCTTGTGGCTGCAAATATGGGGAATGTAATAACAAGTGCAAAACTTGATCTAGATATTGTAACATACAGCAACCAATCAGTAGGCTGCATTTCCTGGTCTGCACTTTGAAAGCAAACATCTGAGTGGTTGCTATATTTCTAGACCTGACAAAAAGTCTTCAGCAGAAAGTTCCAGACCCAAAAGGGTGTTGGTGAAGACCGGTGCTTCACAAGAGAGTAAGATCATTCCAGCTGTCCCTTAGGGTTCCTAGTTAACTGTTGTTACAATTACTTTGTCAGGGAACACATTGAGTCTCATTGATTGTGGCCAGTCAAGGTGCCATGCAGTTTGCCCACCATGCACCTCCCACACCTGAATTCCACCAACCAATGAGAGGTGCAATTTTCAACAGCCAGAATGTTTTGCAAAGAGTTGCCACTGTAGTTGTAAACTGTGTTACTTACAGATTCAACCAACACAGCTCACAACATGCCAGGTGCAAGGGCCTTGTGTTTTGTGCACTGAAAGGGGTAAAATTCTTCTTTGCCCTGTTACACAGCAGATATGCAAATGTCAGTATGTGTGTTTGTTTTGCTATCTTAATTGATGTAAGGGCCGCAGTTATACAATCAACAAATTGATCATTTTGAGTAGCTAAAGGCTATTTTTCTTCATTTTTTTACCAGGTGTGTTGTTCTGCATCCATACATGGCTAATGGGCCAGAGGAGCTGGACCTCCAAAAAGGGGAAGGAGTCCGTGTCCTGGGGAAATTTCAGGAAGGTTGGCTCCGAGGAGTATCACTAGTAACTGGAAAAATCGGGCTCTTTCCGAACCACTGTGTTAGTCCTGTGTACAGGTTGGCAATTTCAATTATTAATTTAACTAATAAGTATTTAAATTTAAGATTTGTCCAGATTTTGAGATCTTATATATGGGAGGTGTATTTTCAACATTCATTTTGACTCTAAAATTCTTAAAAATGAGAATAATGTATTTGTGGTAATCAACGTTTTTTTTTTTCAACAAATGAATTCGATTGAGTTCAATCCCATTTTTTTTTATTTGCAACTACATTTTCAAAAAAATCCTTGAATTTTAATATTGAAAAATCAGCCTCCACATACCGAAAGCATGCACAAAGAGTAATAGCTGCATGCCACATAATGGAAGACTTACATCCACACCTATAAACGGTGACATCTGCATCTCTGTCATGCCAATAATCTAGGGGGTCGTTAAATGTGGAGATGAGCAAGCTAGTCTGTTATAGTCTGGCTGATTTGCAAAATCCTAATTGGCTTTGGGCAGGGTCGGACTGGGGGGCCCGGGGCCCACCGGGACTGCTGGTCCAGGGCCCCCCGCCCCCCTACAGCGACGCGCAGAACTCGGCACAACTATGCGTATGCGCCGCTCGAACGCCGCCATGCGCATGTGCGAGCGGCGCTTCTCGGTGCGCATGCGAGAGGGCCGATACGCATCGCCGAAAACTTTTTTTTTTCAAAATTTTTATATTGGTAAAGGGGTCTGGCCCGGCGGGGGCCCACGAGGGTCGGGGCCCACCGGGTTTTTTCCCGGTGTCCCGCCGGGCCAGTCCGACACTGGCTTTGGGAAATTAATGCCTCTCATAAATTCGCTACCATTTTGATTACATTAGCAAGATGGATGTTGCTCTCATTTTGTCTGGCTTGGCTTCCATCATCTATTGCATATATTCATACACATATTCATATAAATAGTCAACTTTAACTAATATGGCGTCTACTGTAAGTGACCATACATAGTAACTAAGGATTAAAAAGAATATGCCCATCAAGCTCAATCTTTTACCCATGTAAATCCTACCTAATTTCTAGTTGGTCCAGCGTAGTAAAGTGCTGTACAGTGTTAGCCATTGAAAAAACTGCAAATATGCACGGTTAGGTGACACCTTTTATTGGCTGTGTATGCAATGTTTGGAATGAGACCATCGCTTCTGCAATTTTCGTGAGTTTTGGAGCATGCACAGCTGTCTCAAGACAGACAATCGCTCCAACTGCGCATGTGCCGCTTCACTGGTCTCATTCTGAAGATTTCCGAAGAGAACCCCGTGAACTCCGCTGGACAAATCTGCACAGAGGGACAAGTAAAGAGTTAGGGGCATTTGCCCGGGGTAGCAGCTAGGCTAGGGTGATCAGAGAGGGGGTCTATGTAGGGTAGGGGTAGGGTTTTTTTTATTAAGAGTTTGTTTCTCCTTTACATGTTACATTATATGGAACTGTACTGGAAGACATTTATACATACCAAGACAGACTAGGGCAGTGTCGGACTAGGATATCAGGGGCCCTCCAGAAAACCTTAGGCTGAGGGCCCACTTTCCAATCTATCCTCTCCTCACTTAACCTCTTCATTCTCCTAGTCTCTTTTCTCTACATACTATACTCTATTCTTCCATTATTAAGCCTCTGTGTTCCCATAAAGAAGAAGAAGACCATGAAATAAGCCAAATGGTTAGAAGTAAGAGGCCCACTGAGACCTGTGCCCACCGGGAGTTTACCTGGTATCCCGGTGGGCCAGTCCGACACTGGACTAGGGTAGGGTTTACAGGAGTTTGCAAAAATGGGAATTAGACAAGAAAAAAGTTAAAAGACAAGATAAGGCTCCATTGGGTGTGATAATGAATGAATCTAGATTATATCCACTTCACAAGTCCATATTGGACTGTAATACATAAACTACAAATGGGAAATGTGAAGCGAGGATGTAAAGACAAGATAATATATTTGACCAGATATTGATAAGCCTCCCAAGATAAAAAATTTAGCTTCACTCTGCCAAGAATACAGTCTGATATGGACTTGTGAACTTAATTTTTAGTAGTTGCTACAGAGGAATGCAGAAAAAGCCACATACAAAGCTGTCTACTATGTGTCTTTAGAAATGGGAAAAAAATCTTTCCTGACTTCAAAACAACAATCTAAGATTTGTTCACGATCCAAGTCTGTACTAGGATCTAGTCTGAATAAAAAGCATTGCCAAGAACAGACCTTAGTTCGTAAAACAGACATTTATATGGCACTGTATCCATTGGACAAGCCAGTCCAACAGTGCTCCGATCTGTCCAAAACTCAGCAATCTGATATGTGATATGATCAAGAAGTCACAAGGAAACCTCTAGTATTGTCAAATATAAAAAGTTGTTGGCTTAAAAACTGCAGTGATCAGTCAAGGGGCCAGTGACACAAAAAAATAAGAATATTCATGTACATCATACATATAGCCAGTGTTTATAACTTAATATATAAAATGAATCAATAAAATTACTCTTGTTATGTCTCAATTGTGACCAGATGTATTAATTAGCTAAATATCCCTGTTACGTGAAATAAAGACACTGAGCAATTGCAGATTTTTTTTATTATGTATTTAGGAGCTTAAGTTACATTTACATATTTGGCTCTGTTTGTTTCTCATCTCAGTTCATTATCGACATGTATATATATATATATATATATATATATATATATATATATATATATATACACAATATCAAAACAGGGGGGTTGTGGGAGCACTCTAAAGGCTTTAAAGTATATATATAAGTATAATAAATGCTATTGCATATGTACCCAAATAGGGGTTATTTTGCTACAAAGTTATGATCATAAAATTGATAAGCCACCATACCACGTCAAGGTAAACCCCGAATGGCGGTCCCTAACTTGTTTTATTTTATATGTGCATTTTAGCATTACCTGTAATCAATGTCCATTGAACGCTGTTTTTTCACTGAGGGCTAAAAAACAGCGTTCAATGGACATTGATTACAGGTAATGCTAGAATGCACATATAAAATAAAACAAGTTAGGGACCGCCATTCGGGGTTTACCTTGACGTGGTATGGTGGCTTATCAATTTTATGATCATAACTTTGTAACAAAATAACCCCTATTTGGGTACATATGCAATAGCATTTATTATACTAATATATATATACTTTAAAGCCTTTAGAGTGCTCCCACAACCCCCCTGTTTTGATTATATATATATATATATATATATATATATATATATATATATACGTATATATATATATATATATATATATATATATATATATATATCCCACTGAGTTTTAAATGTACTCTTTACCTAATTGGAGAAGGATCAGCCAGACTTAAGGCCAATACCCAGACCACACAGCTAACCCCTCTGGCCAGTTAGTGGTATATTTATGCATTTTAATTAAGTGAATATAGCTCTATGCATTGCTGGATGCACAAACACATCACTATTCCCTGCAGCCTACTTCAGTTACAGGCCAGTGTTCCAAGCATTCTGGATAAAAGGGCTCCATGGCTGTACGCCCAAGTCTGCCATACTTGTATTTTAAATCTACCCTCTGGTGCATTGATGTAGCACCAAAGTTTACTATCTCCAAATGTAATATCTTGATATAATCAGACAAAATGTTGTTTAAAATAAGATGTATCAATATCCCATCCCAAATTATGTCTTAGTGGAGACCAACCCTTCCCTTTCATTGCTATTAAAGCATGCTTCGTAAACTAATATGGACTTTAATGTTAAAACACCACCAATGCTTCAAATCTGCCAGTAGGAAACATAAATGAGGGTTTCTGTGCCTATGGCTACATTTTGAAGTCTAGAAGCCCCTCCAGCCATAGCAATAAACTCCAAGTAGAAGAGCACATACTGTAAATGGAAATGGGAAAGGAAGCATAGTGTTACTGCTGAAGATGATTATACTGAAGGGGTTTCTTTTTTTGCTTGCAATGTGCCTGGTTATGAAATGGATCAGTAAGGTGGGTTGCCAGAGTATAACTTTATTATTAAGCTAT
The DNA here is from genome assembly GCF_017654675.1 of Xenopus laevis. NCBI lineage: Eukaryota > Metazoa > Chordata > Amphibia > Anura > Pipidae > Xenopus > Xenopus laevis. Next base: position 47,373,975 of record NC_054375.1, read on the forward strand.
AAATCATCCTCTCTTGAAAGCCACATATGAAACTTGGATTGCACCGCATGGTATAGTTTAGGTTGATTTATGGAACACTGGCTTGTAACTGAAGTAGGCTGCAGGGAATAGTGATGTGTTTGTGCATCCAGCAATGCATAGAGCTATATTCACTTAATTAAAATGCATAAATATACCTCTAACTGGCCAGAGGGATTAGCTGTGTGGTCTGGGTATTGGCCTTTAGTCTGGCTGATCCTTCTCCAATAAGGTAAAGAGTATGTTTAAAACTTATTGTAGCAGAAACTTTTCATGTTTCTTGGGCTGAGGTGAAGTTGTGACTTGTCTTCTTTAACTCATTGGTAAAAAAAGATATGGGACCTGTTATCCAGAATGCTCGGGACCTGGGGTTTTCTGGATCAGGGATTTGGATCTACGTACTTTAATCCTGCTAAAAAAAATACTTAAAGATTAATTAAACCTATTGGGATTGTTCTGCCTCCAATAAGGATTAATTATATCTTAGTTTGGATCAAGTACAAGCTACTGTTTTATTATTACAGAGAAAAAGGAAATCATTTTTAAAAATCTGGATTATTTGATTAAAATGGAGTCTATGGGTGTTGGCCTTCCAGTAATTCGGAGATTTCTGGATAACGGGTCACCGGATAATGTATCCCATACCTTTACCGATAATATCAAGCAGCTAAGAGAATACAAAAGGTATTTGATGGAAACATATGTCCCGCATTGTAGCAGGGTCACTAGATAAATTAATTTGTGTAGGTGCTTAAGCCCATGAACCAAAGGAGGGCAGAGGTAGCCACATATTCAGTAACCAGGAAACGCTGCCATTTTGACTCTTCGCAATCCAATATTTGTAGATATATGAGGTGTCCTTTTAGAGGGGACAATAGCCATCAAAGCTCCATGTAAGAACGTGGCAGCTGTTTATTCCAGTAAAACACATGAAAACATGTGCTTGTCATAGTTCTGTATGATCTGCCATTTCATTATACAGGTATGGGATCCATTATCGGTAAACCCATAATCCAGAAAGCTCATAATAACGGCTGTCTCCCTTAGAATCCGCTTTATCCAAATAATTAGAATTTTTACAATTTCCTTTTTCTCTGTAATAATAAAACAGTAGCTTGTACTTTATCGAAACTAAGGTTTAATTTATCCTTATTAGAAGCAGAACCAGCCTGTTGGGTTTGTTTAATGTTCACATGATGTTCTAGTAGGCTTAAGGTATGAAGATCCAAATTACGGAAAGATCCGTTATCCGGAAAACCCCAGGTCCCAAGCATTTTGGATAACAGGTCCCCTACCTGTAACTTCTTTGTTGCCCAAGGCATTCTGGGATATATAGTATCAACAGGTTTATTCACAGAAACAACATTTCATAAATATATATATATTTTTCCCTAGTGCTGTTACTGTTAACAGATAACTGTGCTTTGTTCCGTTCTGTAGGAAATCACCCAACTACACGGATCCCAGAGTGTCAGTGAATAACACTAAATGGATTTCAAGCAGTGCCTCGGTTTCTTCGCAAGGCAGCATGTCAGAAAATGGATTCAGCCGCCCCGTCCGACCCTTTGTACCAACTGCTGTGGTTGAACCAATGAAACAGAACCTGCCTTCATCTTCAGCAGCGGTAACCCTCCGAAGGAACAGCAAGATCCTCAGAAAATGTACGTGACAGTTCTTATGCAGTAGATTGCTGTCTTAACCTGCAACAGTATATTTAGAAATGGTCATACTATTTAGAGAGTTTACATATTAATGTGTACAGAATATGCAGGTATGGGATCCGTTATCCGGAAACCTGTTATCCAGAAATTATGAGAAGGCTATGTCTCCATAGCCTCCAAATAATCAAAATTTTCAAACTGATTTCCTTTTTGTCTGTAATAATAAAACGCCACCTTGTACCTGATCCAAACTAAAATATAATGAATTCTTACTGGAAGCAAAACCAGCCTATTGGGTTTACTTGGGGAGTTATTCATCAAAAGGTCGAGTTTTTTTCCAAACAATTCTAGTTTTTCGGTCAAAACTCAGATATTAGCGTTAAAAAAATTGAATTGAGATTTATTTTTTATTATTATTACCCCCAAGCCAGAAATAGCTTGAATCAACAATACTCCAGCTAAAACCTGTCGAGGTCATGTACAGTAGAAGTCAATGGCAGAGGTCCCTTGAACCATTGAAGATAGCCTTCATGGTTTTTTGATGGGTTTCACTCGATTCATTTTCAGCAATTCAAGTTTTTTCCATGGAAAACTCAATTAATTTTAGTTGTCGAGTGTATAACCTCAAATTCACTGATTCGAGTTTTTTTTCCATTCAAGTTTTTTCTTAATTTAGAAAACATACCAGTTGTGACCTTTGATAAATAACCCGCTTAATGTTTAAATGATTTCCTAGTAGACTTAAGGGATGAAGATCCAATCTACGGAAAGATCCGTCACCCGGACAATCCCAGATCCTGAGCATTTTGGTTAAGAGGTCCCATACCTGTAGTACAACTCCTGTTGCCTTTATTCCTTTTCAGACTTTTTAAATAGAAATAAAGTCAATGTTAACAAGGTTTATGGATCAATCAGTAGTTATTTTTAACTTTTTTATGAACTAATGTGTCACAGTATTATTAAATAAAGGGCGGATATTCCAAAGCATGCTTATAGTTACACATTTTATAAGTAATCAGAATACAGAGAAAGCTCCTAAGGTTCCATTTAGTTGCACAGAAGTCTGACTCTTTCTGCACCCTGTGCATAAGTATTAACAATATTTATAGGCAACTGCACCATGAATTTATTTTGACACCGGTATCCCCATCAATCACCCCTCCACCCCTAATAAAATTAAGCTACAACCAGAGTAGCAATATGAAATGTAGTGAACAATTTGTCATGGGATTAGCACATGACTAATAACAGGCATAAATAAACATGCTGTTTATGTAGTATATAACTGCAATTATGTATATATTTATTTAAAAATGCCAGGAGGAGTTGCATCAAACCACAACTCCACTCTTAGTTGATCTAGCAACTGCATCCCAATTTATCTCTTTTCAGGAAATTGGATATGATCACATGGGATTCACTGAATGCCATTTTAAATGGGTGCTTTTGTTATTTTTGTTATAAAAATGAAAAATTATACAGTATAAAAATTATATCGTATAACCAAGTTGCACTAGATTACAGGATGGACTATTACATGTATACAGTATTTTCTACAATGTTCATTGCGTTAAAATGCTTCAAATGCATTGGTGACAAACGAGTACCTGCTTTACATTTGAAGGGGCTTGAACCAAACTGAAGCCAAATGGATCATTCAGCCATTTGAAATTCACAGATTTAGCAGGGATTTATTACTGAGCTATTACAATGGGCATTGTTCATACAAAATGTAAGGGTTGATTTATCATCAATATACTCACAAGGTTAGTCACTGGCACAGTTAATCTTCTGGTGCATGTCTAAACCATGTCCCCATACACTGGTCTTATCTCAAGGTAATCCTGAAGATAGAACTCTAATATATCAAGTTTGATAAATAGCATTATAGGCTGGAAAAAGTGCTTCTCTCAGCCTTATTTGTGTAATAAAGGCATTTTAGCATATACCAGAGTGCTACCTTCTGATTATTTTATCATCCAGATGGCAGACTCTTACAAGGGGGGTCATTGGCATCTCCCTTTCAAGATTAATTAAAGTGGACCTGTCACCCAATAATCTGTACAATAAAAGTCCTTTTCAAATTAAACATGAAATCCAATTTCTATTTTTTATTAAAGCATAGCTGTTGTAAGCTCATTTAAAAATCTCAGCTGTCAATCAAATATTGTTTGCCCCTCCTTTATGCCTTAGACATAGAGGCGGGGCAGACAATTACTTTCACTTTCCATTCAGCACTTCTTAGATGTCACTGCTCTCCCCACATTCCCCCAGTTCTCTTTAATTGTGTAGCCAGTGTATGGGGGATGGACATCAGGTCCCCTATTCTGGTGCACAAACAAGATTCTGAGATGATGCAAGGCTTGTCTTAATAACAGTGTCCACAAAATGGCTGCTGCCTGCTTGCTGTAATTATGAATTCCCAGACTGAAGGAAACAAGATTCAAATAATTTATATAGTGTAATTAAAGTTCATTTAGCTAGAATAATGTAATAAAATAGGTTTTTGAATATTTTTTTGGGTGATGGGTCCCCTTTAAGGAAAATAAGTCTATTATTCTACCTTACTAATACATACAGTTTATGGACTATATGTGCATGCAAGTATACACTAAGGGGCAGATATATCAAAGGTCAAAGTGAAAATTCTAATTAAAATAATTTTTGTGTACTTCGACTAGTTAATAGTCCAAATTCGATTCGAATTTGAAAAAAATTAGAAAATGTAAATATAAAAATGTATCATGTACTGTCTCTTTAAAACTTCGTCTTCGACCAATTCGACATCTAAAACCTGCGAATTGCTGTTTTAGCCTATGGGGGACTTCTTAGAACCTATTAGGAGTCAATTGGTGGACTTTGAAAAATTGAAGTTTTTTTGGGGGGAAAAACTTTGATTTGTACAATTCGAATGCGCTATTACTTCAATTCACACGATTCTAATTTGATATGGACCTGTTCGATCGGAAACAGACCTATTCGATCGAAAACTGACCTATTCTGCCAAATAAAAAACTTTTTTTTTTTTAATAAATTTCGGTTTTGGTCGAATTTCAAAGTTTTTTAAATTTGAAATTCGACCCTTGATAAATCTGCCCCTAAGGACTATGAAATAAAATTTCTTTCTGTCCCTGTCGGCAAGGGGTGGTTCATCTTTCAGTATGTTATCGAATGGCTTATTCCAAACAACTTTTCAATTGGTCTTTATTTGTTCTATTTAGTTTTTGAATGATTTTTCTTCTGGCTCTTTCCAGCTTTCAAATGGGGGGTCGCTGATCTAAAAAGCCAAACGCTATAAGGCTACAAATGTATTATTATTGCTTCTATTTATTACTCATCTTCTAATGTAGGCCCTCTTCTTTTCATATTCCAGTATCTTATAACTCATGGTTGCTAGGGTAATTTGAACCCTAGCAACCAGAAATTGCTGAAATTGCAAACTGGAAATCTGCTAAATAAAAAGCTAAATAACTCAAAAACACAAATAATAAAAAATGAAAAGCAAATGCAAATTGTCTCAGAATATCATTGTCTACATCTTACTTAATTTAAAGGTGAACAACTCCTTTCTCCGTCATGTAGGATCAAGCTTTAATTTGCATATGTTTCTGAGACTTTCCCAGGTCTTTAATAGTTTTGGTCAAAAGTTAAGAAGTACCTTTTTAAGCATTTTAATGGCAGTGTCAGTTCAGGCAAAGCTTGTTTTGTAGAATATAATAAATGTTTAATTACTTTTACTGCCCAGATAAAACATTGACTATGCACAATTAAAGTGACACTAGAAGAAGTAACATGATCATTTAGACCAAACAATTTCCCTTTGTGCTAAATGACAGGGGTAATACATGACATGGTAAAAACAATGACGGAATTCGCAAAAGTCAATAATTTGGAATGAAGCGATAACGGGAGTAGAGATGTGTCTGATCAAAGGTTAAATCAGTGATCTGTTTAATTGCTAAGTAATATAAGAGCATCCCTTTGGCAGTGAGGTGTTACTTTCAAAACTGAAGCCATAGATTAATAAATTAAGCATATACAGGTATGGGATCAGTTATATGAAAACCCTTTATCCAGAAAGCTCCGAATTACAGGAAGGCCGTCTGCCATAGACTTCATTTTAATCAAATAATTCAAAAAATTATTTTCGTTTTCCCTGTAATAAGAAGACAGTACCTTGTACTTGATCCAAACTAAGATATAACGAATTATTATAAGGAGCAAAACAACTCTTTGGGGTTTAATTAATGTTTTCGTAGACTTACAGTATGGTGATCCAAGGTATGGAAAGATCATTTATCCGGAAAACCCTAGGACCTGAGCGTCCCATACCTGTACCATTATTCATGATATAAGTTCTATGGTAGATGCTGTGTTAATTAAGAAATAAAGTACTATAGGACCTCTCACAAATATGCTGATATACTGGGAAAAGTAACCAATGGTAAAATGCTTTTATGAACATATTCAAGTGTCACTGCTTTACACTGCCTGCCATTAAAGTGAATGGCAACCCCCTGTCACCAGCTGCTGAAAGCTTGAGCAGTGACAGACATTTCCACCTGCGGAGTAAATGTCATGGGCTTTATCATAATGGAACTGAAAGCTTAATAAGAGCAAGCAGAAAAGGTGGGGTTTCAGCACATTCCTTCTTTTCATAACTAGAATTCACTGAATTATTTCCATCTATACTTAAAGCATTATAGCCAGAGACGAACCAATCAGAGCTTTAGACTGTAATTGCACAATTAGCGCTGTATTAATTCTTCGCCTACGATTTACTCAGCCAGCACACCTGCCAAATATAATAGGATACAGTGTATATATATATATATATATATATATATATATATATATATATATATATATATATATATCTGAAATACACTCCTGTATACCTATGTACTGTATATTTTTTGTTTTTGTGCTCATTGGGGGTCATTTATATGCCACAAGTGCAGTTGTTTTACCTGCTGTCAGTTGCATGTCAAACCCCATTCATCAAAGGGGTGGTTCACCTTTCAGTTAACCTTTAGTATGTTATAATCCTAAGCAACTTTTCAGTTGGTCTTCATTTTTCCTTTTTTTTATCATTTTTGAATTATTTGCCTTCTTCTTCTGACCATTTTCACTGACCCCATCTAACAAACAATTGCTCTTTAAGGCTACAAATTTATTGTTATTGCTACTTTTTATTTGTATTGTATTTGCTACTTTTTATTACTCATCTTTCTATTCAGGCCTCTCCCATTCACATCCCAGTCTCTTATTCAAATCAGTGTGTGGTTGCTATGGTAATATGAACCCTAACAATCTGGTTGCTAAAACTGCAAACTGGAGAGCTGCTGAATAAAATGCAAAATGACTCAAAAACCACAATTAATAAAAAATGAAAACCAATTGCAAATTGTCTCAGAATATCACTCTCGACATCATACTAAAAGTTAATTTAAAGGGGTAGCTGCATCAAAATGTACTCCTTGCACTTTTACTTGCACATTGCACCGCTCAGTCCTTCCTAGACTTGCATTTCAAATTGTGCACAGTTGAATCTATTGACACGGGGGAACTCTGAAGCTACTGTCACCTCTGGACGCAGGCTCCTAGGTTCCCACAGCAACATGCATTAATGGGCTCAGCACACTTGCAACTAAAGAATAGGGTGTATGTATGCATCACTTGCATGCATGCCAAACTCAACTGTAATTGTGTTCAATTTTTGATGAAATACATTGGCCAAATTGGGCAGACACAACACCCCCTTGCAAGCTCAACAATGGAACATATTTGTCCAGTGTTTATAAATAAGCCCCACCAATTTAGCTCTACACCTTGGCAAGCAGCACTACAACAAATATGACAGGTCAGATTTTAGCTTTTTTTTTTACCATTTTTTATTATACAAGGGGGTACTGTTTTTGTTTGTTTATACTATTCCTCAACTCAGCATTTTTGTCCTGCTGCAACACATGCTGTGAGTCACTGTCAGGCTTCTCGTGCTCTAACAGGCTGATTCAGCAATTTGCTGTGCCCGGCTTGCCAAGCAGAATGGTTGAGTTGTTTTTATAGCTGAAAAACTAAAAGGAAAAAAATAAAGCCTATTAAAAAAAGGGCTTATTAAATATCCATTTATTTTGTGTAAAGCAATGGAAGAAATGAATGGTAGACTGAGTTAGACATCGCTCAGGATAATGTCTTATTATTGGTGTCCCATAAAGGAACATATGATGATCTAGCAGGTTTTACATCATATGGGATATATGAAGGGTTATTTCCCTGAGGCATTAAATGTATAGATGTGGCGAATGGCATTGCTGTAATAGAGAATATTGGCACTGTTACCTGTCATCTGTGATGTCATAGTAACGAGACAATTATATTACAGTACAGCAATGGTAAAAAAAATCTTGTGCATAGTATTTGTATTTGTTCTGTACTAAAGACAGAAGGAATGTATTCCTAGGCAATATGTTTGCCCAGCTCATTCGTCAACACACAGTGTGCAAAGTGCAAAACAAGGCTGAAATGGGACATGTTTTTGCACTTTGCAAACTGTTTACAAACAAAAATAGAATTTTGGCATATTTTCACCTAAACTGGTAATTTGCTGCAACATCAATTTACTAAAAATTGAGTTTGGCAAATTATCTTCACGTTTTTAGTGAATATTTGCATCTTTCAGGCCAAGTGATATTTCTCCAGTAAATTTTCTAATTTACTAAGAGCACAAGAATGAATTTTGCTGCCAGAAGAAATTTCTCCAGGGTCAGGCTGGCAGACTGCCATTATAAATACAGAGCAGTCAATTTGCCCTACTACAATTTTATATGGGAAAATACAATGACGAATTTTCACAAACAATATATATAATTTGGCACATCTCTCTGGCAAAAGCGTGCTTACAATTTTTTAAGAAATATGAGATGTGTTCAAATACTTCTGGTGCATTAAGGCGAACTTTGGTGAAGTTAGACAACGTGAAAATTCGCATATTTGTAAATATGCCCCAGTGTAAGGAATATTCTTTGTACAATGTCATGATGCTATATGAAGTGTATATACAGTATATTTCTACTGAATTTATATATGAAACCTGTACTCAATAATAATGTCATTCTATAACATTCTTAGGTTTTTTACATTGTTTATGCCTACATGTGGAGGCCTATTTATTAGGGATGCACCGAATCCACTATTTTGGATTCGGCCGAACCCATGAATCCTTCATGAAGGATTCGTCCGAATACCGAACCAAATCCGAAACCTAATTTGCATATGCAAATTAGGGGTGGGAAAGGGAAAACATTTTTTACTTCCTTGTTTTGTGACAAAAAGTCACGTGATTCCCTCCCCACCCCTAATTTGCATATGCAAATTAGGATTCGGTTCGGCCAGAGAGAAGAATTCGGCTGAATCCTGCTGAAAAAAGCCGAATCCAGGCCGAATCCTGAACCGAATCCTGGATTCGGTGCACCCCTACTATTTAACAACAGTTTCAGTTTTGTGGTTTTAGTGGTTTTTGAAACCACGACAAGCTCTAAAACTACGAATGTCATGAAAATCCAGAATTTTGAGAGATTTGATTGTTAGTAAATGACCCCCATACACTTTAAAGCCTTTTTAATGGAAGGGTACCAAACCTATAATGTTTATCAAGGGCAGATTTTTCCTTGATGCCCAAATAAATCTAAAACCCAGCAATGGAGTTCCCCTTTTAAGTCAATGTCGCATGGGATATTGATTGCCATCAACGGGAAGGAGATATCAATAGGAGGCTCCTGATCCTGAATTATTGCCCAATAAGCATTGGATGGCCTCCAGAAAGCATCATATATACTCACTAAAAGAACTTGACAGAGCACTTGTCTTTTACAGAAGCACAGACACGTAACCGTAGCCATCCGCAGGTTGTAGTACTACAACTTCCAATAAGCATCATAGGAAGTTTTAGAGCAGTCTTATCACAAATTGGTTCTCCTTCTCTTTCAGAGAAAGTGTTGCTAACTAACACAACTGGAAGTGTTGCCTCATAATGAATCACTATATATTTTTACAGGTTCAACTCTTCAGAGGAATGCGCAGAGCAACTCTGCTCCCCTTCCCATGACTTCCGTTAACCGACCTTCTTCAGCCATCATTCAGTCTCAACCAATTCAGATATTTTATAATGCCTCCCAGTCTAATGTCGGCGCAAGTGCGGAGAACTGGACAAGACCGCAGTCAGCCTACGATGCAGTGCATTTTGGTGGCAGAACCAATGATTACAGGAGATATTCCACTGCCAGCTATGTGTTCATAGAAACAAATGAATCCTCTGCTAAAAGTGATCCAACAGTTAAATCCCCATCCAGCGGACCACCATCCATTCTAGTGAAACCAGACACACCCAAGAGCGCATCTGACAAGGTATGCTTTCTCCTTTACTGACATATTATCTATAATAATGCATAACTACATTCTACTTGTCAAGATTGGTTTAGGTCATGTTAGACTATACTGTTTACAGAGAAGTCAACCAAAAGTGCCTGACATACCCTATAAACTAATATCCACTGTGAATTAGAATAAGCTGCAAATTAAACTAGAAAATCATTTGTACGAAGGCAAAATCATTTCTCAAAGGTGCAGATTTATCTAAATGTTAGATCAGAGCTCACCACGGGAAAAACTCACCCACTTTCTATTCATTCCTATGGGGTTTTAGAAGCATATTTTATCAAATGGTGAACTCTTAACTTCACTTCTAAAAACCCATAGGAATGGATAGAAAGTACGTGAGTTTTTCTGTCTCACACTTTGATAAATCTGCCCCTGTTATCAAATACTAGGAAGCCCTATGCTAAAATCTTGCAGCAGGGCTGAATACCCACAAAGTGGTCAGTACTCATTCATGTCTCGACCATGCAGGAGACCTATGGGCACCCTTTTGTTACAGGAGGGAGAATTATAGGCAGCCATTTGGGGGAACAAAAAGAAAAAAGTTGATTTACTTAGTTTGGGGTAATCAGGTACAGGTTGGGAGCAGGTTTGGAAAAACAGACTCGTGCAGGTGGTAAGGATAGGGCCTCTTTGCGGCCTGCATCCTGTGCCGCTCCTTGACTTGCACGCCTGAAAGATGCACAATTCAGCGGACTGGTAGGGGGAAGTATATGGTTGCCACCTGTCCAGTTTTCAACAGGTAAATTTGGGTTTTTACCCAGGCTGCCCAGTTCAAAACTGCCTGTCTGGATTTCAGAAGGGTGAAGCCCAGACAGGACTCTTCAATAATGGATGCACAATGAGGCCAGTCATGGGCTGCCACATTATTTCCCTGTCCCCTGACATTACCAACCTACCCCTGATGTCACCAGTCTGCCCCTAAACATCATTGTTCCACCCCCAACATTTAGGGGCCGATTCACTAACTTCGAGTGAAGGATTCGAAGTAAAAAAACGTAGAATTTCTAAGTATTTTTTGGGCTACTTCGACCATCGAATGGGCTACTTCGACCTTCGACTAAGACTACGACTTCGAATCGAAGGATTCGAAGTAAAAATCGTTCGACTATTCGACCATTCGATAGTCGAAGTACTGTCTCTTTAATATAAACTTCGACCCCCTAGTTCGCCATCTAAAACCTACCGAAGTCAATGTTAGCCTATGGGGAAGGTCCCCATAGGCTTGGCTAACTTTTTTTGATCGAAGGATATTCCTTCGATCGTTGGATTAAAATCCTTCGAATCGTTCGATTCGAAGGATTTAATCGTTCGATCGAAGGAATAATCCTTTGATCGTTTGATCGTACTATCTGCGCTAAATCCTTCGTCTTCGATATTCGAAGTCGAAGGATTTTAGTTCCTAGTCGAATATCGAGGGTTAATTAACCCTCGATATTCGACCCTTAGTGAATCAGCCCCTTACCCTCTTCACACTCTGAATGGTCCACTGTTCAACAACCCTACTATTGGTCGCTAAAGCAAAAATTGTTCCCAATGCCAATAAATGTTTGCAAACAACACTTTGTGACCACTTTGCCCCTCCCGCGACAGTAGGATAGTGATTGCGAATTTTATAGTTTGTGATAGTACACAGTGTATGTTATAAAACTCCTTTAAAGGTTCACAGTACCCAAGTAAGATTGGCAATGCAATAAAAGCCTAACGAAGTATATTTCATTGCGACATGCAAATTTTTATTAGAAAATTCTTTGTGAATTTTATTAGATTTCCCCCAAAAACCCTTAATGAATACAGAACTGATATATATGCAATCAGTGCTGTACACGTGGGGGGGGGGGTTGTGAAAGGTCCCTGGGCTCCGACCTGTAGCACAGAGACCTGAGACAGTGCAGAAATATCAGAAAGCCAAAACCCTTATTTTTATAATACATCTCTGAACTTCTCATGGCATGCACCATTTTCTATAATTCTCAGTACTTGTATTAGTTCGCTATCTGTCCCTACAGCAAGTATCTCCATGAAATTATATTTAGAAAGACAGCATGACCCACACCCATTGATATAATATATATATATATATTTTTTTTATATATATTTTATATGACATAAAAAAATATAATGGATCAAACCTATTGTTTTCAGCAGGTGAAGACAGTGAGGTTCATGAATTTTAGTCCTCCTCCATTAAAGCGCCAGGGCTCTCAGATACAATACAGTGGCAGGAATGAGCAGCTAATAACAGAGGCACCAAAGGCGGAAGTAACGGCGGCTTCTGAGACCAACTCGAATCAGCAGCCACGAGCCAACCCCATGCTGATAAAGCCAACGGAAAACCGAAGAATGTACAGACTAAAAAGTTCCAGCAGCGACATTGTTGTCCCTAAATCCCCAGCAATTTCTGTTGCCAGCAAAAGGGCGTCCAGTGGAAGCATGAAAAGATGGAGTGCTGCCTATTACCCGCAAGATATTCTCTCCTCCTAAATTTACTTTATGGAACTTGAGATTTAGAATACTATCTTCAGTCCTGCTTTTTATTTAGTGGGGTTTTTTTTTTTTGGACTTGGTAAATTATATTTTGTGTCAGAGTTCCAGTGTATCTTTTTCATCAATTCATCTTGTCGTTCTGGACAGACTTACTATGTCGAGCAAAGGATCACTGGCAGGTTCAGTAATAAATGTCTTTTCTTCACCTCATCCTTATTACCCAGCCAGTTTTATGGCACATTTTCTGGCATTCCTTTTTTTTTTCTTTTGCAACACAGAAAATCACATCATTTTTTTGTCCAAAATATCGGCTGGATGATTTTTCTCCCCTGCAAATAAGGTCACTTACTCATCAAGGTGAAAGGAAAAGTCACGGTTTGACGGGACGTATAGAGACATGGAGGGACTAGATAGTCTTTCTTATTATAATGTAATGATATTACAGATATTTGCATTTGCTGATGCATGGACACACTTTTTCCATCTCCCTATATCATGCATAACTCATTTTCACCTATTATTGTACAGATTTTGATACTAATAAGTGGGCATTGTTACTTTTTTTCTAGACAAAATTATCATCCATTTTTTTATAAATCTCCAAGATATTGTACAACGCTTTACAGAGAAAATCATCATTTCCATCAGTTTCTGGCCTAGTGAAGTTTACAGTCTAATTCCTCCATCTCTTTCACACTAGCATGCACAATAGGGGGCTGAATTATTAACTTTATAGATTGCATTTTCCCCCCGGTTTCTCATACCTGCAGGTTTTTTTTGTATTCTTTTGAAAAATATAGATTTACCAAAAAAAGGCTATAAAAAAAAAACCATTGTGATTTTATTTGCCACCGGTTTTGACAAAATTCAATCATGCCCCATGTCAGTGATTCTTAAATTTTGGGGTAGCTGCCCCAAAACCATCTTTGGAACTTTGGATACTAGTTTTCCAGCTCAGGAAATTGTTATCCTAGTTTCTACAGCACACATAAAGAAAGCACAGGATAGTAACCAGGTCCGTATATATATATATGGGTTAATCCAGTGAGCACCATGAGAGATCCACTTCCATCTTCCTCTTCCTTCAAAGGCATGCGCAGTTGAACGAAATAGTTGACTTTTTATTTAAAGTTCGGCTATTCGCTCTACTGCGCATGCGCAGCGCGCGAAGAAAGAGGAGGACGGAAAAAGATTGCTCCGTGGTGATCACTGGTATAACCCCGGGCCGGTGCCGTTTTCTGCTGATAGGAGCAGGGGTATCAGATAAGTCAATACAATCACTTGGGGGTGGCTAACATTTGCCTTTCCTTTTCCTTTAAATGGCTTAAATTGAACCAAGATCCCCAGTGGTGAAATGCAGTAATACTAACCTTACTATCATATCTAGGACTATAATTCTCACACTTACATGCTAACAAATTCTACACAGAACCACTGTTTTGGGACCCCTATGGAGTATAAGCCCCACAGCCTTAGATCCTATGGATACTGTTTGCAGTGTATCTGTGCGCAGCATATTTGCAATTCCCCAAAACTGTAATGCTGAGAAAATGATATATAGGTTGTTGAGAGGTTTATTAAGCTTGTCCAGAACCGTACATAAGGTGACTCATTCGCCACACCCTTATTTTAGAGATTCTTTTTTTTTACGAGCCTAAATTTTATTTAGCCCATTAATCCTGACATAAAACTGCTCCCTGCCGTGTCATTATTCCTGGGTCACATCCCACTGAAACCTAATGAAATTGAAAACTACAATGTAATAGCAAGACACATAAGGCTGATATACAAGTGCTTTCCACAGGCATAGAGGGATAACTGTAAATAGATCATTCTATAGCATTTCCCATCCTCCACCCTCTACTAGGAACCTGGGAAGAATATTCTGACTTTTTATTTCCTACAGAGAAAATAGTCATTTTTCTGCAGAAATATAGACCAGTCACAATTTGTATACTGAGTACTAGAAACTTTCTAAATACAATAATTTAAATATTCTGCATAGTTTCTGAAATAATCAAGTTCATCTTTACTATCCCTCTCTCAGCATCTGTTTCTCTTCATTCTGTCTTCATGCAGCAGTTGGGTGTCAGATAGTCATTGACAGTTAGGGGCACATTTACTAAACTCGAGTGCAGGATTCAAATGAAAAAAAACTTTTAATTTTGGTGTTTTTTTTGGGTACTTCGACCATCGAACGATTTGAACAAAAAAACGTTTGACTATTCGACCATTCGATAGTCAAAGTACTGTCCCTTTAAAAAATACTTCGACTACATACTTCGGCAGTTTAAACATACCGAGGTACAATGTTAGCCTATGGAGACCTTCCCCAGCACTTTCCTAACCTTATTTTGATCGAAGAAAAATCCTTCCACCTATCGCTTAAAATCGTTCGAATCGTTCGATTCAAAGGATTTTATTGTTCGATCGAACAATTTTTACTTCGATCAATCGATCGAAGGATTTGTGCTAAATCCTTCGAATTCGATATTCGAATTCAAAGGATTTATTAACCCTCGATATTCGACCCTTGATAAATGTGCCCCTTAGATCCAATATATCTTATAGGGGGGCTTCCTTTTCTAGCAGATGTATTAGTGCTCACTCAAATAAATGATTCCTTTTGCACAAATTCTGCATGTAGAGAGACATGATGTCTGGTGATTTGAATACATCTTCTAGGCAAAATGAGCTCCCCTATAAGATATATTGGATCTAATGGTCAATGACTGAAAGCCCAACTGCTGAATGAAGACAGAATAAAGAGAAACAGATGATGAGAGAGGAATAGTGAAGATGAACTTAATTATTTCAGAAATTGTACAGAATGTTTAATTGATTATATTTAGAAAACATTTTATTTCAGTATGATGAAGCTTATATTAAATTTTCATTTTCGCAATAGTTCCCCTTTAAAGGAGAAGGAAAGGCTTGGTGCACTTGGGGGTGCCAAATGTTAGGTACCCCCAAGTGATTATATTGACATACCTGAAACCCCGGGCAGAAAATTGCACCGGTCGGTGGTTATACCAGT
Organism: Xenopus laevis; assembly: GCF_017654675.1. NCBI lineage: Eukaryota > Metazoa > Chordata > Amphibia > Anura > Pipidae > Xenopus > Xenopus laevis. The sequence continues at coordinate 47,389,614 of NC_054375.1, forward strand.
GAGCACCACGGAGCAATCTTCTTACGTCCTCCTCCTTCATCGTGTGGCTGCGCAGTAGAACGAAAGGCCGAACTTTAGCTAAAAAGTCGGCTATTTCATTCAACTGCGCATGCATTTGCCCCCAGAAATTTGAAGAAAGAAGAAGGCGGAAGTGGATTGCTCTGTGGTGCTCACTGCTATAACCTTGGGCCAGTGCAGTTTTCTGCCGATAGGAGCACCGGCACAGGGTTTCAGGTAAGTCAATACAATCAATTGGAGGTGCCTAACATTTGGCACCCCCAAGTGCTGCAAGCCTTTCCTTCTTCTTTAAGTATTTGCATTACTCTAAAACTGTAGAACCATGTAGAACATTTTAGAGGTTTTCCAAAAGTACTCAGCCCTGTTCAAAGAGTGAATAGAAAATAGTAACACTTGTTAAAGGCATCAGGAAGATGGAAATAGAAATCACTTAATGGAAAACATATATAGTTGAGTAGAGCTATGAGCATGCATGTGAATACAAACTGCATCAAAAGGATTGAGGTCCCTAGTATGGGAGATTACCTTCTAGACCTGAGATTCTTAAACTTGGAGGCCAGCAGGGGCGTAACTTTATAGGAAGCAAACCCTGCGGCTGCAGGTGTTGCCTAGGAGTGTAGGGGGCCACGTAAGATCATAATTAATGAGCCATTTATTTTCAACATTTTTTTATCTTCAGTTTTAGAACTACAAGATGAATATCACAGTAAGAAATATGCATTATTATTTCTGGCAATCCATTTGAAAAGAAATTTCAATATGTCTTAGTAGAATAGGTCAACTTACTGTGGGGCCATAATTTGAATCTTGCCCAGTAGTACACCACTGAAAGCCACCCTGACTTGCAAGATTTGGGTGGGTTCCTTGAATTTCAGAGAGCCTTTAAAAGGTGCTATACTTACCTTCTATGAAATGTCTCCTGGCTTACAAATGCTAGGTTCTAAAGGACTTTTTTTTTTTTTTTTTTGCATGAAGATAAAATTAATTGCATTGTTTTGGCCAGGCCCAGATTTATGGTGAGGCCACATAGGCCTTCATCACACAAACAAGGAAGTCAAAAATGTTTTAACTATGGAAGACTCTGCTCTGGGGAAGCAGTGAGACAGAGGGGGTCCAGTGTTGACTAATTAGTTGACTTATTAATATATGTTTAGAAAAAAATTGCCATGCTTGCAAAGTTGGGGTCCCAGCAACATCTAGTTTTCTTCCCACGGATAGGGGTCCCAAATTAGTGGAAGGAAGCTCAGTTAAAGAGCCGCTTTGAAAGTTGAGGGTGAATCCCTATAAACTGCCTAGGATTTCTCCTATAAGAGAGTCATTGTTTCTTCCATGTGTTCATACATTTATACCATTGTTACAAGCTATAAGGGGCTGCCTGAACCCAAAGAAAAGCTAGGACATCTCTGCCTTATATATATATATATATATATATATATATATATATATATAGTAAATAATGTTGTATTGTTTGCCTTTGTCAGGAATATTTTTAAATGCTTCTTTTAATGCCTGCATAACCTGGTGATGGAACATTTGCTTTCAATAAACTAAAATATAGGCGCTTTTTTTTCTAAAGCTGTGCATTTTTTCTAATAAACAGAAGTGCTGCATTGCTGCTGTTCATGAAATCAATCATCTTCAGTTTCTTTTATCTTAAAACTCTGAGGGCATGTTCAGACGAGGCATTGACTGTCCTTCACAACGCTGCGTTTCACTGTTTGTCCTAGAGAGAAAATCTGGGCTTATTTACTACATTGTGGCTGGGGTTAAAGTGTCAGTTGCTTTATCAGAGAGGGAAATAAAAATAGGGGCAGAACCATACAACTGTACACTTTGTATATACAGGTATAGGACCTGTTATCCAAAATGCTCAGGACATGGGGTTTTCCGGATAACAGATAAATTCATAGTTAAATCGGGTTGAAAAAAGAAAAAGTCCATCAAGGTCAACCCCTCCAAATGAAAACCCAGCATCCATACACACACCTCACATAAATTCTATATACCCCTATCTATACTAACTATAGAGCTTAGTATCACAATAGCCTTTGATATTATGTCTGTCCAAGAAATCATCCAAGCCACTCTTCTTTGCTTCTGTAGAAATACATCTAATGCACATTCTGACGCTCATTGCTTTCACCAATGGCCAGATGATATTATTATGCAAAAATGTATTCATTATATCCCAAACCCTACATACACAGAGTTGTGTGGTTCCTCCCATAAAAGGGGAAGCCTTTCTTCTCTTCTACAAAAGGGAAAAATCTATTGATCCACTAAGAAAGTGCCAGGAGCTTTTAGGAGTTACTGGAACTGCTTGATTATTCCTGGAAATTCCAAGGGATAAGCGAATATGCAGAATGTGTAGATCTACATAGGGTTACTAAAGTGTAAGATGTGTATAACTGAGATGTAATTAAAACACGATTTGTAAATATGTAAATAAATAAATAAACACACAGTGTGCATAGATTTCTTTTTATCAGTAACGTGTTCATAAATACTTATCCTCCCAGTTTATAGTACAGGTATAGGATTCCTTATCCGGAAACCCGATATCCAGAAAGCTCTGAATTACGGAATGGCTCCCATAGACTCCATTTTATCCAAATAATCCAAATTTTTACAAATGATTTCCTTTTTCTTTGTAAAACAGTACCTTGTACTTGATCCCAACTAAGATATAATTAATCCTTATTGGAAGCAAAACCAGCCTATTGGGTTTATTTAATGTTTAAATGAATTTCTAGTAGACTTAAGGCATGAAGAGCCAAATTGCGGAAAGATCCATTATCCGGAAAACCCCAGGTCCCGAGCATTCTGGATAACAGGTCCCATACCTGTAGTGTCTTCATTGTTTCCATTTATCACATGGCAGGCAAGGCAAAGTGGAGGTTTGTGTGAACTCACATATTGCACCAACAGGTCAGGCTTTGGCAGATGTTGCTGATCTACAAGAAAAAGATGTTGTTGATCCAAAAGGACCACCACCCTGAACAACCCACCAACACTGCAAGGTTGTCCCGGTTTGTGGTTCATACAACAGAAAGCCATCCATTTGCCCACAGTGCTGTACAGTAAGTCATTTGACATCATGAAACATTTTTGAGAAGAAGAAAGTCATTGGGGGTCATTTATTAACACTGGCCAAATTTACCTAAGGGCAGTAACCCATAGCAACCAATCAAATTGTTGCATTCATTTTTCTACCTTCTACAAATACAAATCTTACCAAGAATATATATATATATATATATATAATATCAAAACAGGGGGGTTGTGGGAGCACTCTAAAGGCTTTAAAGTATATATAAGTATAATAAATGCTATTGCATATGTACCCAAAACAGGGGTTATTTTGTTACAAAGTTATGATCATAAAATTGATAAGCCACCATACCACGTCAAGGTAAACCCCGAATGGCGGTCCCTAACTTGTTTTATATTTTATGTGCATTTTAGCATTACCTGTAATCAATGTCCGTTGAACGCTGTTTTTTCACTAAGGGCTAAATATATATATATACAGTACTTGAGAAAAGACCGCACTCACAGGACTTTCGCAAGAGAATAAGCCCCCATGGGCTGTGACATTTATTCCTCAACGTTTCGGCAAGTACACTCTAGCCGTCCTCAGGAGATATATATATATATATATAGGTATGGGATCCGTTCTCTGAAACCATTATCCAGAAAGCCCTGAGTTACGTAAAGTCTCCTATAGACTCCATTTTATCCAAATAATCCAAATTTTTAAAAGTTATTTCCTTTTTCTCTGTAATAATAAAACAGTACTTGGAACATGATCCCAACTAAGATATAATTAATCCTTATTGAAAGCAAAACCAGCCTATTTAATGTTCACATGATTTTCTAGTAGACTTAAGGTATGAAGATCCACATTACAGAAAGATCCATTATCCAGCCCCAGGTCCTGAGCATTCTGGATAACAGGTCCCATACCTGTACTGTATATGTATACATGCTATGTATTGCTCCAATAACCTTCAGATGAGTGAATTAAGTTATATAAAAAGAATTATTGGCTTGTATAGCAGTGACTGATTCACGGTTATGGTACAAACATAAAGCTTTTTAATCACTTTTCACTTGCATGTTGTATTTGTTCTGACAGAAATGTTACCATGGTAACCTGCCATATGGAAGCAGTCTCTGCCCAGCCGCTCTTACAAAGACACTGAGGGGTAGTTACAGCAAAGCGACAGGGAAGATATACAATATATTTTTATCAAATGCAGGAACTTTCACATCTTATATTCCCATTTAGTCTTTGTGTTGATTCAGAGGATGAAAAACTCCAGTTTGCCTTGGAATAGTCCGTGTTTCTGTCTCCAGAAGGACATTTGGACTGATCCGTGCCTGGTTTATTAAAAGAAAATTCCTGTATTTCTGTTTTTTTTAAATTTTATTATTTAACCAAAAACGGTATCCAGCACTCGGCAGTGCCTGCAATTCCTCTCTGGGCCTGCATTCCAAAGCCTTGCTGTTCATCCACTGAAAACACAGTTTTTTAAAAATGTATCAGAACAGTTCAGTTTTCTCATTGAAGAGCCAAGGGATTAATGGATGAGTGGTCATCAAAAATGGAACAGGCTGAATGCAGACCACCCAGTACCAACAGATCAAATAAATATGTTAGGGGTGCACCCAATCCACCGAATCCTTAATTGAATCTGATGCAAATTAGGAATTGAAAGAGAGCGAAAACGTGCATGGAAAAAAATGTGCAATTTCCTTAATTATGTGACATATATTCACTTGTTTTCAGCCTTGGACTGGGGGGTCATGGGCTCACCGGAGCTCCAGATTCAGGAGCCCCCCCTCAGCGCCTCTCCTCTGAGTACCTTGTTCTCCTCTTGCAGCACAATCAGGTTCAGGGCAGGAGGTCAGGGACAGGGAGCAGCACTCACAGTCTCTGCCAGGGAGTGGGTCAGGGTTGGTGGGGCCCACCACATTTCCCCCGTGTCCCACCACCCTAGTTCAGACTTGGTTCAGCCCATGCGGTTCAATTCACCTGAATCCTGCCGAAAAAGGCTCGGATTCACAGAATACAGAACCAAATCTTGGATTCAGTGCATCATTATATGTATTAGGGGGATACCATTCGCCGGCATTTCTATAATTAAAATCTGACCGGCCTCCCTCGTAGCAATGAATTCATTATCATACATCCGGCCACCCTTTTAGTGCCACCCAACGCAGAATCTATGGCACCTACATAAAAAGCGCACAGATTCTACATTTACGGGTTGATTTATCAAAGGTCGAAAGTTAGCATTTTTTTATACCTTGAATGAACTCACAACTCGAATGGTTTTTTATTTAAGAGAAAAAAACTTGAATGGAAAAAAACCGGTTCTGTGAGTTCGAGTTGCAAAACCCAAAAACTCTAATTGATGGAGTTTTCAGCACAAAAAAAAAACTCGAATCGTTCTAATCTTTAGAATTTTCAGGCAAAACCCTTCAAACGTGAAGAATATTAAAATCTTTAGGGCTCTTACACACGGGCGTTTTTTCCTGCGCTCCCCTGCATTGCGCTTTCTTCTGTTCAGCCACAGGTGAGCGCAGGAGTAGACGCACTCAATTATTGTGACGGGGGCTGGACTCACACAGACGCATGTAAGTGCCAAACGCAGGTGGGACGCAGCATGTTGCATTTCACCTGCGTTCGGCGCATACATGCGTCTGTCTGAGTCCAACCCCCGTCACAATAATTGAGTGCGTCTACTCCTGCGCTCCCCTGTGGTTGAATGTAAGAAAGCGCAACGCAGGGGAGTGCATGAAAAACCGCCCGTGTGTAAGAGCCCTAAAGATTTTTATATTCTTCATGTTTGAAGGGTTTTGCCTGAAGGGACCTCTGCCATTGACTTCTACATGACGTTGACAGGTTTTAGACGGTGTATTTTCAGATTCAAAATAATATAATAAATCTAATAAATAAAAAAATTTAGGTTTTTTTTAACCAGAAAATGTCTTGACCAAAAAAAAACAAAGTTTCTATGGAAAACAACTCAAACCTCAACAAACCTGCCTCTTAAGGTGGCCATACATGGAGAGATCCGCTCGTTTGGCGATGTCGCCAAACGAGCGGATCTCCCTCCGATATGCCCACCTTGAGGTGGGCAATATCGGGCTGATCCGATCGTGAACGGGTGGTCGGATCGCGGGACCGCATCAACGAACAGATGCGGCCGTGATTCGACGGTATTTTTAGTCCCATCCGATTGAGATCTAGCTGACTTTCGGCCAGATCTCGATCGGGGAAGCCCGTCGGGGGCCCCCATACACAGGCCAATAAGCTGCCGACTCGGTCTCGGACCTTTAGGGTTTATCTGCGCTTTCTATTTTATTATTGGCTTTGTTCACAAGAAGGGTATTACCTGTTACCATATCTAGTATCGGTAAATCTAAAAACAAGTGGACTTGCTGAGTAATCATTGAAGATGATCACTACTCATCCGAGCAGCTTCTTCAGTTCAACTTCTGGCAGCATTCCACCCCATGTGTGCAGTAACAGGCAGACGCCCTTCATGGCAGTTACTACAAACTACTACAGGGGCATTTCCTCACTGGCATATCACAGCCAGCAGAGAACACAATGGCATTTCTAACAATGGGATTTAGCCGTACGGCAGGCTAGTCACAGACTATTGCTAAGCAAGCATCCTCCATTTCTCTTAGCCACGAGCAACACAGAAACAACAATGTCACGCATCACAGCACGCACTTATTAGTGTTCCTGAAAAAAAAGCAAGCTAAAGGGGAAGATTTGTATCAAGCTCATATTTCATCCCACTAAATACTGTTGCCCAGGAAAAAGTTATTTAAATATGTCTCTAGTTTCTAATTAAAATGATGTTTAAAGATCAACTTTACTACTGAGTGCAGCAAATACCCCTTAAATAATTTAAAAAACACAAGGGATAAAAAATGAAGACCAATTGCAAACTGTCTGAGAATCCTGCAGCCTACACCATACTAAAAGTTCATTTTAGTTTGGCAGTTTCAACAGTTTTTTTTTATTATTTTTTTTTATTCCCACTATCTATAGGTAAAAACAGTACTAAAGGACAACGTAAGGACAGAACCCCCATATTTCTTCATGATGGCCCTATGTGCAGCAGGGCTTACTGGTTTCACCTAAGCTTAGAAAGTAAGGTGAATTGCCATGCAGTGCAGAAAGCCCTTGAAATAAACCTAATTGTAAACCCAAATATGTAAAGGAAATAGCTCTGTTTCAGTTTTTGGACATTACTAATATGGATTACAAGTAGGATCAAACAGGATAAACCTCTGCTTTCAGCATTGCAGCTCCCCCCCCTTATACATTTAGAAGGAAACTGCTATAAAAAGGATTGTGTTGAAACTCCTGCTCTGCTCCGTTACGTCTAGAATCACCTGTGCAGAAGACCCTAAAGAAGAGGGGAAATACTGTAGATCCAGTTATTTTGAAGAAGGGGCAGAAGTTGAGAATCCAGATGGCAACAGCCCTATGACATGGGCTCCCCTCTCTTACGTGACCCTGTTGGGGGAGTTAAAAGCATGTACCTTGTACTATAGAGTACTCGGCTCACGCAGTTCCAAAAAGTTCCCATGGTTTCTACATACCCCCCAACATTTTGGAAGTAAAAAGAGGGACAAAAAATTTTTTCCCGCACGTAGTGCAGCAAATTTTTTGACCACACCCCTTTCTGTGGCCAGACCCCCTAATTACCATGTTCGTTTTACAAAATTTGGCAGGTTATGAAAGTTTGAAAATATTTCTCCTTATCTAAACTGTGTATTTGTGTCTCAAAATTGTTACAAAGTATCTTATTTGCACATGTTAACTATTCTGGGCTCTCTGCTAAAAGCCAATTAAGTGAGAAACTTTGTTTCTTTTTCTGGCTGTTCAGTGCAGAGAAGAGGGACTTTCCAGTACAAATGAGGGTCTGCGGGTTGAGCTGTCAAAAGAGGGACTGTCCCTCCGAAAAAGGGACAGTTGGGAGGTATGTTTCTATACTACCCTACAAAAACATATTAGAGGGAAGAAAACATACAACCTCAGTCTTCTGTGGCAGCAGATAGCAAATGCGTTCTAGAAGGGGTGTCTGAGCCCTGCCAGTTGAACAGACCCATGAATGAGCCTTAATATTGGAGACAACTCCCTAATTTTCGCACACCCATTACACACACGTACTATACCACTATTCAACCTAAAGTATCCCCCCTTTTTAGGCACAAAATAGGACAAAACTGATTCCTATTTCATGTAGCTGATATAAAACTGCAGGTACAAACATATATATATTTCCTTACTAGATCTTTCGTTGTCAGTATATAGGCAGTTGTTCCTTTTTTTGTTTGATTTTCATTTTTTTTTAAAAAAAATAAAAATAAAAACAACCCCCAAGGTAAGTACTTTACAGCTAAACTGTCTCTGTGCTGGAGAAACAAGCAGCCGTGGGTCTTAAAACTTTTTCTTTTTTTTTTTTTTAAACCAATTCCTGCTTAATTTACATACATGAAAATATTTGAAAAAAAAAAAGTCTATATTTTATTTATATAGATAAATAGCCTCATTAGCTATACAGGTGTTCCTATTGCAAGGCAGTGTACAAAGTCTGATACAGACAGTGTCAGATACAGTAAGTGATGCAATTGCTCCACCTAGAGGCAACAATCCTGCTTGACCCAAATACATTGCCACATAAGTCTAATACATAATAAGGTTATTACTCTAATCTGTCACACAGACATGTATTATATATCAGGATGTAATTACTGAGGCCAGCGCCTTCTTGATTGTGAAGTAGCAGGGCCCTAAGCATCTGTTCACAGTGAGGATTGCATGCTATCTACATGGGAGTGTGTTATGCAGAAGTCATACAGCTTTGTCGAATGTATTATTTGCTGTATAGGCATGTTAAGATGATACCTCTCTATACAGGTATAGGATCCCTTATCCGGAAACCCATTATCCAGAAATTTTCCGAATTATGGAATGGCTGTATCCCATAGACTCCATTTTATCCAAATAATACATATTTTTAAAAATGATTTCCTTTTTCTCTGTAATAATAAAACAGTAGCGTGTACTTGATCCAAACTAAGATATCGTTAATGCTTATTGGAATCAAAACCAGCCTATTGGGTTTATTTATGTTTAAATGAATTTCTAGTAGACCTAAATTATGGAAAGATCCGTTATCCGGCAAACCCCAGGTCCCGAGCATTCTGGATAACGGTCCTATACCTGTATTATCTATATATAATAATAGACTTACAGTGAAAGTTTGTGGCTCTTTATTGTTCTAAATTGAGACATTTAGTTGATACATTTCTTACCCTTGGGCCTGCTGAGCAGAATCCTTGAGTTTCAATAAAGGGGTGGTTCACCTTAAAGTTAACTTTTAGTATGTTATAGAATGGCTAATTCTTAGCAACTTTTCATTGTTTATTTTTTTTATACTTTTTTTTTAATTATTTGCTTTTTTCTTTGGACTATTTCCAGCTTTCAAACGGGGTCAGTGACCTCATCTAAAAACAAATGCTCTGTAAGGCTACACATTTATTGTCTTTCTATTCAGGCCTCTCCTAATTATATTCCAGTCTCTTATTCAAATCAGTGCATGGTTGCTAGCGGAATTTCAGCCCTAGGAAATTGCAGACTGGAGAGCTGCTGAATAAAAAGTAAAATAACTTAAAAACCCTAAATAATAAAAAAAAAACAAAAAACTCAGAATATCACTCTACATCATACTAAAAGTTAGTTCAAAGGTGAACAACCCCTTTAAAGGCAGCTGTTAGAACTAATACAATAGTTGCTAATATTCCACAGATGCTGCCGCGAAATGGATCCACTTATGTAGCAAATTCCATGACCTGTATAACAGCACTCTGCCTTCAGCCTTGTGCCTTTATTTGGTCATGGAACTCTTCAATGACTTAATATCCTTATATTTTACCATAGGGGGTACATTATTCACTATATACTGCCCAATATGCCAGGAAACAGAAGGTGCTATTCACTCATACTTTATTTGTGCCCCGGTTTCCCCCAAAAGGGGGAAATATAAATGGGTTCTTTTCTAAAATTCAATTTCCCTTCGGTTATATCTTCAGATGTGTGCTACTAGAAGTAACAGATGGAATCATCCCACAAAACAAATATTTTATTTAATCCCAACCTCTAGCAGATACAATAAAAGCTGGCAAAGATGAGGAGTCATGTTCCATACCTGATGGCTTTCATAAAAGGGAACCTTTGATACACCCAATGGTACAGACCCACAGATACTGGTATTTAACTTACCAATGTGCTGTAACCTATATGCATCTAAACTCTAGACTACTTTACGTACAAGCTATGACTACTTTAATCTGTAACTGCTATGTAGTATAATTCAATATAGGTCTTCCATTTACTAGATTTTTGTTTTATGTTGTTATCAACAAGCCTTGTTTTTGCTTCTAGAGGGATGAAATGATGGGAAAGCAGCGTACTGTAATAACTTTATTGGGAGCCTTCCTACCATGTTTCACACTACGTGCAACGAGACAGAATAAAGACACATAAACAGAACTAACAGGAGTTAAGACAGAGTTCTCTCCCCGTGGAGAGAGAGCATTATTTATTTTAAATATATATATGCAGAACATGACAGAGCCTAATACACTAGGTAGAGAACACTCACTCAAAGGGACGTAATCGGTGCAGTACAAAAATTGTCGTTGTGATAAACGCCACACTGTTACTTATATCTAATGGCGTTATGAACAGATTTATGAACGCTACCTCTTCGTAGTAGACTCTATTTAAACAAAGATTTTCACGTACTTATGCTTGTGTTGCCATTCTGATGAACAGAATAAATGGAAGGGAACATCACCCTTTTGGAAGTGTTTTTTAGGTCCTGGACGGTTCAGCTTGGCATATGCAGGTCTAACAGACAATCCAAAGCTGGATAGTTCTAAATGTGTCCCTTCCTAGAAAATATCTTCTATAAGTCTGATCCATTCAGTATGTAACACTGGTGTGGGCTCTGCCTTTCTGCACTGCATGATGCAACGTGGGTGTTAAATTCATAATAATAACTGCTATCAAAATGGACTGTTGCAACATATTCAGGCACATTTAGAGAAGCATTGCTGCTATTACTCGACAATGTAAACCAACGTGTCTCCGATATCAGTCTTCAGGCCGTTGTCTGCAACGTGCACTTTCTTCTCATTCAGGTCAATGTGAAAGGCAGCTTGCTGGGATATGAAAGTTTTCCCCACTTCTTCTTTTCCAAGAACGGGCACTCGGCGGGGTCCTAACACTGGGTCGTTGTACCGCATTACTTTCACCTTTGTGACATCTAAACAGAATTGAAATATGTTAGTCTGTTGAGTCTGATTTCAGAAGGGTCAGACCAAACTTTGAAAGATACTTGATTTTCATCACAAATACCGTTGGATCATTCATAGCACTGCTCATATAGAACTTTTTCGGTAAAAGACAAACCCTAGCACAAAAAGCCTTCAAAAGTCACATTTTCATGAATGTAGAATCCCAAATAAATCTGCCCAATCGTTTGCTGTATAAGCACATACAAGGAATGTTGGAAAATGCAGGGCTCAAAGTGATATTAATGGGCAGATTTATCAAAGGTCGAATTTCGAATTGATGTGATTTTTACTCTAATAAATTCCAATGAGTAAAAGACACTGAACGCGTTTCGGATGTGACTTATGATTATGTGTGGTCACACATGAAATGCGTTAGGTGTCTGTTATTCTATGTGAAATAAAGCATCATTGATCTTAACCACCTCTGAGAAGTCTGTGGCGTACACGTCCATAGTGGAATATCTGTGTAACGTTTTCTCCCCTTGCTACGGGGTTTGGGCGCAGTACCGGACCATCATCGGAGAGAGGTGAGTGACCTTGATTTTTAAACTGCATATAAGATAAAGTAAGCGACTAACTTGCTCGGGATTCAGTACTTTTTGCAGGATTCAGATTTTGAACCTTGAAATTTCAAGCATTGAACAACTGAATTTACGTATTTTTCGTTCACAGCTGACTGAATATTTTTATTTTTTCGGTCATTGAATATGAAAAGGAGTGTTTGGATTTGGTTTGGTATTTGTCCAAAACTTTTAGGGGGGTGTAGTATTCAGTCAAAGTTATTATGGATGACTAGTTGCAACAATATGTCAGAATTAAAAGTTTTCATGACCCATCTTAAAATGACTGCTGTTTCTATGGTTTTAAAAGCGGAGGAGAATACAAAGACATTTCTGAGAAGCAAACAGTGATGTTTCATGGTAATACAAACTGCAGACAATAACTGAATTGAATTAAAAGGCTCAGAAATGATCTCCATTTACCTTTGATTCCCCGGTCATTCTTCATTATGCGTCTTATAATTGAATCTCTGCTGTCTCCTTCCTGAATGGCAATTTTGGTGGAAAAGTGGCCATTTGCTGGTTGTGGGTTCACAAGGAAAACTGGCACACCAGGCTAAAAGCAATACAGCAATGTGAATCATGAGATATTCTG